>NW_012155062.1:4876206-4905399 GCF_000956105.1 Propithecus coquereli | reverse complement strand
GCAGTCCGAGATGCAAGGGAGGGGAAGTTAACCGCTCCAGCTACCCTTGTTGCTGGTCTCCAAGCCTCTCGGGACCTCTCTCCTTCCAGTTCTCCTCCGCAATGCCTTCCCGTGGAGTCTCCTGTAGTTTCAGGCACCCTTCCTTCCGACCCTCACCCGATCTATGTTTCTCTGCTCGTTTATTTTTTCTCTCTTTCTTCTAAAATTCGTCTTTTTTGCAGAGACCTTCTGACTGGCTGCTTGTCTCATCCGCCATCTTGGCTCCTCCCCCTGAGCACCTGGTTTTGAGTCTTACTGCTCCCTCTCTGTTCCTCTAAATATCCCCAGTTATGGAAGTAGGAATTTACTATTCTTATTCATGTTATTCATCATATTCTCAGCTTTTGTCCAGTGCTCCAGTTAGGGCTTTTACTGGGTACACTGCCCTGGTACCTTTTACCCTGGGCTCCTGTGCTTCTGCTGGAAGTAATTATTCAAACGTTCAGAAACCTGGGTTCCAGCAGCAGGCCGGCAGAGTGGGCACCAGGCACCAGGAACCTTGTGGCCTGGAGGGTCGAGGGCCAGTAATAGCTGAAATGAAGAAGGATTGGGGAAGGGAGCTGCCATCCGTGTTTATAAGAGGCTATGCAGTATGAATCCATTGTTCCCAAAGGGAATAGTTTCTACTTTTGGCACCATGCACTTTGTCAATTTCTTCTGGAAAGTTCTATTTCCTTGCTCTACATCCTCTCTTGGTTGTTTATCACTTGTTATGTTTCTGACTTTATGTTGATCGCATATGTCACATAATTCTGCAGTATCTTCTCATATTTCAGATAGGCAATCTCCATTGGGCTGTAGTCATTTCTACCAGTGATGCTCCAAAATTGTTAGAGATGATTCCCATTTTGCTTCTATCTGAAGTTGCAAGTGAGTATATTAATACAAAATTATTTTGCCATCTAATCCTGCTATGCTGCTAATCTCATCTTTGGAAAATTTCAAACCATTGGTGTGAGTGTGTGTTGCATTTGTTTAAATAATATCAGAGCCAAATTATAATGTCCCAGACATAAATATAGTATTTATGGAGCATTATAGCCCATTAATTGGCTTATTGGCTTAAGTCTTCCAGGGAGCATCAAAAATCTCCAGGGCGTCCTTGAATATGACCTAAGCTTTAGCCAAATCACAACTGTGAATGCCACAGTAACTGCTACACAGGTGCACGTCGCCAAATATACTATATTTGATGGGAAGAGTCCAAGTGA
Organism: Propithecus coquereli; assembly: GCF_000956105.1. Lineage (NCBI taxonomy): Eukaryota > Metazoa > Chordata > Mammalia > Primates > Indriidae > Propithecus > Propithecus coquereli. The sequence continues at coordinate 4,904,149 of NW_012155062.1, read as the reverse complement.
ATGGTCTTATGTATGTATGTATTTCAGTTATATTCATCTGAATTCTACCCAAAGCAATCCTCTGGTTTAGGAAGGATTAATTTCTTCAGCTAATATTTGTGCTTGATAAAGCACGTAGCTGTGGACAGGATAGAAGAATTTCATGTAATAATAGAGCTTACCTGCCAGGGAGGAAGGCACAGAATGAATAAGTGAATAAATAAACAAGATTATTTCTGATAGTGATAAAAGTTGTAAAGGAATAAACAAGTCATTGTAAAGAATGACTGGGGTGAGGGTACGTGCGGGGTGGTTTGTGAAGGCCCATCTTCGAGAAGTGACATTCACGGGGAAATGAGGAGGAGCCAGCCATGGTAGAAGTGTTCCAGGCAGAGGGAACGGCCACTGCGAGGGCTCCGAGGCAGAAACTGGTCTGATATTTCTGAAACAGGGAGAAACGCTGCAGAGGAGCATTGTGTGAGAGATCAAAGGAGCTAAATTTGAGCTACTTCAACTTTTCTGCTGTGGACCCTCTGGCAGTGTTGAAGCTTATGGGGTCCCTTCTCAGAATCTGATCATGTTGTTTGTGGGTTATTTTTGTTTTTTGAAAAAAGAGACAGGGTCTTGCTCTGTTGCCCAGGTATGATTGTGCAGTGGCACAATCATAGGTCACTGTAACCTTGAACTCCTGGGCTCAAGTGATCCTCCTGCCTCAGCCTCTGGAGTAGCTGGGACTACAGGCATGCGCCACCACACCCAGCTAGTTTTTTATATTTTGTAGAGATGGGGTCTTGCTACATTGCCAAGGCTGGTCTTGAACTCCTGCACTCAAGGGACTTTCTGCCTTGGTCTCCCAAAGTGCTAGAATTACAGATAAGAGCACCTGGCCCAGAATAGTGTTCTTAATTGCATAAAATAAAATACATAGTAATACAAAGGAAGCCAATTACACTAAAATACATCTATCAAAATATTCAAAGGGCAAAACTGTAATATAAAATGTAAATTCCTCTTTATTAACACATTTTATAGCAGATCTAATAACTAACTTTGAAGTAGTGATATTTCAAGATATCTGCAACAGTTGTAATGTGGTACAAAATATTGAGATTTTATGCATGACTCAATGGAATATTATATTTCAATTAGAGGTTATAAATATAATGATTTTTTTTCATCTAAAGTCATAGACCCCATGAATCCTCCGCATGGACTCCAGGGTATAAACCCCTGGGCTAAACCATGCAGGCTTTATAGGCCACGGTAAGGGGTTGGGCTGAGTGTGATGGGAAGCCACTGGGAATTTTAACCAAGAGAGGTGGCATGATCTTGCTGCTTTGTAGAAACTGGATTCTAGGATAACGGGGATGGAAGGGTGAGAAAGTAAGGAGGCTATTACATGGTAGCCATCTTTTACCTTTTGGGTAAAAGACGAGGAGGGCTTGGAAAAGAGTTGTGGCACTAGAAAGTGCATGATGCGAACATATTCAAGATGTATTCTGGAAGAACTGACAGGACTTGCTGATAGACTGGCTATAGAGGGCAGGGGGACGAAGAAAGGGAGAAATAAGCGTGGTGCTCAGGTTGTTTACAAGAGCCACCAGGTGTTGTTGCCACATGCTGGTGTGGGCCACCCTGAGAGAGGCATCGGTTTGTGGATGAGTTGGGGTGGTGGACAGTGATTCCAGTGTCCCATCGTGAACCTTGTAACATGTGAGACAGGTATGACACGAATGGGGAGGTATCGAGTGCGCAGCTGGGCACACAAGTCTGGAGCTCAGAAGAAGGATGACGTCAGCCTGAAGGATGATGTGTATACTCTTGAGTCGAGCCTAACGTTTTGAACAACAGTAGGAACAAAAGAGTTCTGTAGCATTGCTCTGGTGACGAGAGAGGCTCCTTCACCACTCTCTCAAAGCCGTATCATCCTCCCTTCCGTGAGGGAAACTCCCATCTTTGGCTCCTCTAGAGAGGCGAAAGAACTCGATGAAGATCACTCAGCATTTGGGGTAACAGAACGAGGGGCAGCCGGACGCGGTGTCCAATCCCTGTCTCCAAGCCCGTGTTTTACGCCCTGCACACCGCTGCTTCTCCAACTTTATTCACTGCAGTAGTGAGCAAAAATCAGGATCAAGATTTTTTTTTTTTGAGACAGAGTCTCACTGTGTTGCCCGGGCTAGAGTGCCGCGGTGTCAGTCTAGCTCACAGCAACCTCAAACTCTTGGGCTCAAGCGATCCTCCTGCCTCAGCCTCCAAGTAGCTGGGACTACAGGCATGTGCCACCATGCCCGGCTAATTTTTTCTATTTTTAGTTGTCCAGCTAATTTCTTTCTATTTTTAGTAGAGACAAGGGTCTCGCTCTTGCTCAGGCTGGTCTCAAACTCCTGAGCTCAAGCAGTCCTCCTGCTTTGGCCTCCCGGAGTGCTAGGATTACAGGTATGAGCCACCGTGCCCGGCCTAGGATCAAGATTTTTAGGTAGTGCAAAAGCACGCTGAAGGAAAGTGTTGCAAGAGCATTAGGCTGGAAGTTTCAAATGCTGGCTCCTCCACCATGTAACTTTGAACAAGTAACTTAACCTCATGAGCCTTAATGTCCTAGTCCAAGACGGGAATGATAACAACACTCGGTGTTACTAAATTCAGTAGAAACATCTGGCACATCGTCAGCACTCAGTACATATTTTTGGTTGAATTAAAGTTGTGAAAGTTTTAAATGGACATTTGGTGTTATACTTTTCTCAACTATTTCAAGGTGGTTTTCTTCTAGGAAAAAATATAGTAATTGTGGCTAAAACAGTACAAAAGGGTCTTGACTAATTTACTGGACTTCTCTTTCTGTTTCATAACCTGTGGAAAAATAGATGGCAGTCCACAGGTATTTACATCTTAGAAAAAAAGCTTTACTAGAAACTACAGGTTTTTCATCTTGTAGCAACAAAGCAACGTGTAGATAGTTCTCTTGGAAACCTAAAAAAGAGCAACGTATAAGAAATGCTATCTCTAGTCTCTAAGGCTAAAAGCAGTGAATTTGACTTGCTGTTCAAACACCAACAAAAAGTTTCTTGTTTCCAATCAATTTAACGAGTCTAAGTAATACTGTAATCCTTTCTGGTCAGGGCTGCTGGCATCTCAGATGCTTATTCATTCATCTTCATCAAGCATCTAGTGTGTTCCAGCACTGCTCTGAGCTCAGGGCACACGGGAATGAACAAAAACGAAGCCCTGTCATCTGGAGCTTTCATCGAAGTGGGTAGCAGTAAGTGGGCAAGTAGACAACTTAAGAAATAGCGTCATTTCAGAGAGCGCTGTGTGCTCCGTAGAGAACAGAGCCGGGCGGCTCACAGGGCAAGGAGTGCTTTCAGTGCGAAGGTGACGTTTGGACTGAGACCTAACCGATGAGAAGCCAGCCAGGGAGGCATATGGGCAAAGCCCGTTCCCCGTATGGGGACAGCCTCGTGTGGAAGTCGAAAATGAAGGGAGAGAGATGGCAGGAGACACGGTCAGAGTGGGAGGAGGGGATGAGGCCAGGCCTTGTCCCAGGTAGAGAGTATGGACTTTATTCTGGCCGTTGGAGGATTTTGAGCAAAGCAGCAACATGATCTGATTTATGTTTCTCCAAGTTCAGCCTGACTGTTGCTTTGGGACTGGACTGCAGGGTAGCCAGAGTGGAAGCAGGGAGGCGATTGCCTCCCAAGGAGGAGATGGCGGTGACCCAGACAGGGGTGGCGGCAGTGGGCAGAGAGACATGGACAGACTCCGGACGTACGTTGAAGGTAGTGCCAGCAGGACCGACCCAAAGGCTGGCTGTGCAGGGAAAGGCAGAAAGGAAACAGGATGTGAGTAACAGGGTGGACGGTATTGCCATTTACTGGTACAGAGAAGATGGGAAGTAAAGGTCTGTGAGGTATGTGCTAATCAGGAGTTCTGTTTCGGACAAATAAAGTTTGAGTTGCTTATTAGTCATCTAAGAGATGTTGAGTGGGTTGTTGAATGCGTATGTCTAGAGACATACGCCTCACATACATGAGGCGAGGGCAGGAGCAAACCCTGCACGAAGTTCTTGTTCGTGGGGCATTGCTGCTAGCCTGCTTCCAGGGACAGCTGCAGCAAGCATCTCCTTAGGGCCGCTGGAGTCAGAATTTCCTTCCGCGCCACCTCAGCCGTCCTGGAAACTCACCGACAGACTTTGGAGTCAGAGATGTAAAACACTGGCAGGAGTTTGTTTTTGTTCCCTGCTTTGTTTCAAGTTAACTGAAAGGCGTGATTTTCAGGTTTCGCCTTCCGTTTTAAATCACGCAAGGGACCTGCCGCTTACCTTCTGATCATTACACTGCCCCGTAACATTTCGGCTCCCCAGACAAGCGAGACAATTTAGTGTGGATGTGTTGGGCTTCCAGAATAAGACCCATCCCAAGAAAGGCAAGCGCTTGGTTAATAAGTCTGCCAAGTGTCAGGTTAACAGGAGACACTCAGACAGACAAACCCCGTGAGTAAACACTGAGACCGTGCCTTCTCTTTTTTTTCTTCTGGCCCCATAAATCTGTTATGGTTTCCCTTCTGTCAGTTTCTTTCATTCTCGTGACGGTTTCTCGTTAAGGGGATTCGTGGGGAAGGTTGTAATCGATCGGAGCTATTAGCCACCAGAGCATAATCTGGTTCCAGTACAAACTGACCTGCACTGTGTCCCGTCTTCCTTGGGGATTTAAGCTGATTAACTCAGAGCTGGGATACAGAACCTAATGTTCTACAGCACCACGCCCCCTGGCCCCCGCACCAGGAAGGGATTTAACATATTGACACTGTAATTAGATCCAAACTCACAGTTAACCCACCTTGAAAGCAGCCACCAGGGCCGGCTCCCCTTAGACGTGCATTCACAGCCAGTAAGTGGTGCGTGCCACTGGTGAGAGAATGCCACCTTCCTTCCCTCCACTCTCGGGCCTGGGGCGCTGGTGACCGTGGGGTTTCTGGTTTGCTTGCTTGTTGTACTTATTTCCAAGAACAGGTCAACCTCATGGTTCAGGAATAAGTTAGTGATTAGAATGAGATCTCCGCAGAAAAATAGGCATCAGCGTGAGCTCTGTCTGCTTCACGTTTTTGATGGAACCAGAGAACAAGAGGTGGAAAGGGTGCCCTGGGCCACCCGCAGAGCCCCTGGCAGCCGTATGGGTGGGCCTGCCCGGGAAAGATGCCGCAGGAATTGGTGTTCTCCCTCACTGACCGTGGTTTTAAAAATACAGCTAACCACCAAGTATAAGCTGAGGACTAGGTTCAACTAAAGCCTCTTCAAGAATGGCATTTTAGCTGCAAAAGCTGTTCACAAATGACAGGATACGTTAACTGGTATCTCACACCCAGGGACCCACGGTAAGTAAGTATTTCTTCTTGTGCCGATTAGAACAGCGAAAGTGCCATCATCCTCCTCCCCCTCTCTGCCCCCATTTTTACTAAGAATGTGGATAGAGCAGAGTAGTTAGGAGCACAATTTTTGGAGCTAGACTACACGGACGAAAGCCAAGGCCAGTCTTGGACAAGTTATTTAACTTCGCTGTGCCCAATTTTCCTATATCTATAAAGTGGTGATAATAGTGATGCCTCTTTCAAAGATTATTGAGTAATAAATGAATTATTACATGTAGCATATAAGATAGTGCTTGGCATATAGGAAGGGCTGAGGAGACACAAGCTATTGTCATTCGCTCAGCATTAGGCGCCTACCATGTGGCAGGCACAGTGCTGGACACCAGTGACGTAAAGGTAAGCTCGAGTGGGAAGACGGGCACACGAACAAGCCTGCCTCCGCTGCTGCCTGCTTTTTATTGAATGCTTGGGAGATGAGGACACGACTGCAGAATAGGGAAATACTCCGTATATGATAAATAGAACCGGTAAGAAAGGCAGAAGGCGTAGTAGAGCTAGAAATGTAATAGCGCAGTAATTGAGGAGACCAACCTTTTGTCTAATATGAATTAAGCCAAATGCATGATAATGTAGCTGAGATTAAACACCCAGAAATTGGACCTCATTGTGGGTTGGTAAAAGAATTAATATAGAACAGAGCAGCAGCCTAAGAAAATTTTATAGAACTACCATAACATCCTGGCCAGCCAACAGAACATTCGGTTACCAGATGTACACAATAAAGCAGCAGGACTTAACCGTGTCTCACCTAGCTGAAAATTTGCAAAAACCCAGTGTGCACACACACGCACATGTACATACACAAATGCCATTTGGTGCAAAAAGAAAATATTAATATGGTAAGCAAGGAGCAGAAAAGTGAGGCTGGTTTGAGTCTCACCTCCAGCACCCACTTGCTGTCTGTCCTCCTGCTCCCTGGAGTCTGCATCTATGGAACGGGGATGTGGCGAGCACCCACTGCACAGGACTGTTGTGAGCACTCAGGGAGACGATGCGGAAACCTCCAAGCCTCCAGCGCGGAGCCTGCCTGGCCATCACGCACCGCTGCCTGGTTTGCCGTGCGCTAGACTCCTGCCTCCCCAGCTACCTCGTCTGTCCCTCTCTCACTCTGTGTGTATGACTGTTTCTCTCTCTCTGTATGTTTTATACATATATTTTTTTTTAACAAAAATAATCCACATTCATTCTAGAAAAACAAGAGAATACATACGAAAAAATTTTAAACCACCCAAATTCCACCATCAAGAATAGCCACTGTTTTGCCAGTTACCCTCTGGTCTGTGTCTGTGTGAATGTGAATGTCTGTGTCTGTACGGATAGGTCATCACATACACAGAATCATGGCCAGAATTTTTTGTCTCCTCAACAGTGTATCATGTCAACAAATACAAAATGTTCTTTTTCATTTGAAATTACTATATGATATTCTGTTTGAGGCAAATTCCATAATTTATTTAGACAATACCATTTTGCTGGAAATTTAAGCTATCATCAGATTTTCTCTGTTGTAAACTCTGCTTGTATAAATATCCTGTATCAATGTATCTGGATACTCAGTAGCTCTTACCATGGCCAAGGGCAATTTTATTTCTCAACAACAGATGATTGCCACTGGTCTTGCTCTCAGGCTTGCATTTGTGTAAGAGGTAAAAGTAACTTGGGATTTTGAAGAAGATACACATTTTAACGTAACAGTAGCTATGTAAAGAACTCCATATTTAAGTATGACCAGAACCAGACAAAACAAGGAAGCTGAGCGCCGCCCCCCCAAAAGCATTAATAAGGCACAGAGTGCATGTTACTGGGTGATCATGGACATATAAAACGGCCTAGAAACATTTCGGGAATACAGAAGACCAAAGAACAATTAGAAAACAGAGAACTGGGAGCAAGCGACTGTAGTTCCTAGTTTGTCTTCGCACATTTATTTTGCACAGGACAGAGATAAATAGTGATTCCTGGTTATGTCCTCCCATATCTGACTCATTTCATTGGGTAATGTCAGGGGTCACACAGATAAGTAAAGTACTAAATAGTTTTAATAAAATGTATGCAGAATTCCTAAGCAAAAGCAAAGGAAGGGAAGTCTTAGCTGGTGAGGTCAGCGTGTCGGTGCACATCTGTAGCAGATGTGTTGAGGGCCACCATGTTCCAGAATAGAAGGACTTCTTGTCTGCTTCCAGGGAAAGTCCAAACTGCAAGGAGAATTGGGTTGCTAAAATTTGGGCACCATTGTTTAAGACTCTGGATGTTTGAATGTCTTGCAATATTAATTTTCAAATATTTCACTAGTAACACATCTGAATAAGAGTAGAGATCATAATCCTCTGTCCAGCCTCTGCATCACCTGGAACCATCATTTAACCTTGCTGAGCCTTTGAAATTGGGATAATAATGCCCTGTTTCCACTTCTCACCTCACAGTGATATGCCCAGTATTTAGGCGAGAACATGTTAATTAATAAGAGCTCTTCACGTTTCTTTGAAGCTTTGAGGTATCTGAGGTGGCTTGATGCCACGTGGCAGGGTTAATCTCATCTGCACTTGATTATTTTGGTGTTTATATTAAATATTTATAGTGCTACATTTATATTTGCAGATAAGTAAACTCCCGGTCATCTGTGTTTCAATATTTATTTATGAACATGTCCACTTTTGAGCTGAGATGGGCTTTGTTCAGCGTCTCAGCCCGTTTTTAAGGTGGGTTATCCCTGGAGGGGCTGTGCTGGGGACCGAAGCAAACATTTGAGGAAGGGTGCCTCCCAGAAATCTTTCCTCTGTGCCTTCTCCCTCTGGCTCTCCTGCTCACTCCTCGAGGTTTTGCCAGGCCTTACACTGCTCTTTCCCCCACTTGCCTTGTAGTAGCTTTCCTGTTCCATCCCTCCATCCTTGAGCATGGCCTTCCCTCTTCTGTCCCAGTCAGCTCTGTCTCCACCCGCTCTGTCTCCCCCTGACGGTCCTTCCCTCCCGCCAAGGGTTTTGTGGGAGTTGTGCCCTGGCCACTCGGGCTGTCTCCTCCGCAGCCCCATGTTGGCAGGCCAGCCCGCCGCGCTGCTGGGCAGGTGTCAGCGGACAGACAATGCCAGGCCCCTGTTTGTTGGTGAGGACGAGATGAAAGACAGAGTCGGCCGGTGTCTCTCCCCACCCCAGCCCCATTATCTGTGTCTGACCCTGCTTCTTCTCTAGACTCCTTGGCCTCTGTCGCTACTACGTGGTACAATGAGGTGGGGATGTGCAGTTATCTGGAGATGTGTTGCAGTATTAATCTGAAGAGAAGCCACCAGGCCTCATTACCAGTGTGAACTGACACCAGTATGTAAGCACTGGCTTACGTCGAAATCCACCGTAGAATGCATTATGGAAAACATTTCAGCAGGCATTGAGCAGTGACCCAAGTTGGAGGATGACAGCCCTGTTTCCTTCCTGTAGAAATTATCATCTTTAGCCTTTCAATAAGTGTGAGGTTTTCCCCATCCTTTGGGGAATGATGCAGAGGCTGTTCAGTCAAGGTGGTAGCACAATCTGAGGTGGTCCTAAGTGAGGAGGTTCAGGGTCCTAAAAGCCAAGGAAGAGGCGTTAACTGAGTTCATGGGGTCAGGTGAGACTTATGCTGTGTCAGGAGTCCCCAAGACCACCCCCACACTCAATGATTTACTAGAAGGACTTGCAGGACTCAGAAAAGCTGTTATACCCATGGCTATGGTTTGTTACAGCAAAAGGGTACAGATTAAAAGCAGCAAAGGGTAAGGTGCATGGGGCAAAGTCCAGGAGAAACCTGGGACAAACTTCCAGGTATCCTTTTCCAGTGGAGTCACACCAATAGGCTTAATTTTTACAGCAATGATTTGTGACAACAGGTACAGTATTGTCCAACAGGGAAGCTCACCTGAGCCTTAGTATCCAGGATTTTTATTGGCGTCAGTCACATAGGCATGCGGTATCTGTGCGACTGCCCTCAGCTACTCAGACTCCAGTCCCCCAGGGCAAAAATAGACATCATCACAAATCACATTGTTGGCATAATCTATCTAATCAAACTGGTATTTTGGTCCAAGGCCTGAGACAAACAAAATGCTCTTATTAGGCAGAATATTATTAATACAAGGACTTAGAGCTCATCCCTCAGTAGCCCATCAACAGCCAGTCCTAAAAACAGGCCTTTCTTGGGAATGTGTAGGGTTTGAGCAACTCAAGCCTGCTGAGTTAGCCCTTCCCTGCACACGTTCCCAGGGTCAAAACCCTGGATGGCTTTGGCCAGTTGACTGAACTTCTAATCTCCTTCCAGGAGTAACAGCCTCTCTACCTTCTGCATAGGATCACTGTGATTCGGAATAATAGCCATTGAACTATTTTCACAAAAAGCAGGTCATCTACAGCAAGAACACTGTAAATTATCATGGTTCTTATGTTCACTGTTACCATTCTTCAGGGGGTGGAGGCATGGGTATGAGCCCTTAGTGCTACCTTGTTATCTCAGAACAAATCAGAAGTGACTTCCCCCATATTCTGAAGGCAAAGACAACTTCAGAGCAGAATGTCTGCTCTCCACAGTGGTATTTAACCTTCTCCCTTGCTTTTCTGTCTCCCTTTCCCTGGCAGTGGCTCAGAAACCCTGGCCCCCAGCATGAGAAGCGGACCCTGTTTGGAGACATGGTGTGCTTCTTGTTTATAACTCCCCTGGCCACCATCTCGGGCTGGCTGTGCCTGCGGGGCGCCGTGGACCACCTGCACTTTAGTAGTCGGCTCGAAGCCGTTGGACTGATTGCACTCACTGTCGCACTCTTCACTATTTACCTCTTTTGGACACTAGTAAGTATGGCCTGTGGCCGGGGGTTCAGGCCAGTTGGAACTGGCAGCCTCCCAGCTGGAACAAGCTTTTCTTGTCTGTAACACATCTCACCTGCCCAGTAGAAAACAGACCTTCAGATGCTCGCAGCAGTGTGTGATTTGGCTTATTACTGTGTGCGTGCGCGTGTGTGTGCATGTTGCCAGGAAAGGCAGATCAGATAAAGAAAAAGCCCAGTCACAGACGCGCACCTTGGCTGTTTCTGTCCTCCAGTGGTCCCGGACTCCATCTGCTGCGAGGCATGGCGTTTTCTTCCTCTCGTTTGTGTTTCTCGCTTTTGCTGGGACTGTCGTATATTATGAACCATGCACTCGGCTGCTGCTGCTGTCGCTGACTGCACAGATCATGAATCCTCCTGCTGGATTTTTCTCCTTACGTCCTGACACATCCTAAAGTCTTTGCTGGGGGCGGAGCTGCACTTTGCCTGATGGTTATTCCGTGTGTTGGAATATTGACTGTGCTGCCCACAAAAGCACTAATTTATCTAGCTGAGACGCTGCCACCAAAGAAAGGCCATTTCCCAATAAGTGTTCCCACTATCTATGAGGAAGAATTTTTAAATATTTCTTTTTTTTCATTCTTTTAACTTGAGGCAGTAAGCTGATTGCTCGGGCACCAGCTGGCAGCACCCACAAAGTGCAACATTCGATCTCTCTCTTAGGCTTCCCTCTGGGAGCTGCAGGGAAGGACGTCACTATCCTCTAGAACGTTTTCAGAAGCTGGGCCTCCTGCTTCCTGGCATTCCTCTCCTGGGCCCGCTCATTTCTAATCTGAGCACGTCCCATGGTTGTTCAATATGTATTTCCTGTCTAAAGGGTACCGTTCCCATTCCCGTAGCACCATTTCAGCATGTGGAAGCGGTTTCGAGCACTCACGCTTCCTCCCTTTCTCTGCCTCCCAGACCTGCTCGTTCCCCTCTTACTCATCATGCAGCTCTTCCAGCTCTGTGCTTCCCCTGCGAGGACAGCGCTTGACCGAAGGGACACCCTTCCATCTCACTGAGAGGAGTATGACCCGAGCCTGGGTAAATAGGGAGGGTTCCGATGCTAAGAACTCACCTGAGTCTTCCGGTTAATTTAGACATTCTGTTCCCAGGCTAGTGAAGCCCCAGGTGAAACTATTGTTGCCTCCTTTAAAAGTCTGTGCTTCCAAAGTGTGTTCTGATTCATCGTGAATCAAGCAATGAAGCTGATCCAGAAGCTTCTATTGTGATGGAAGAAGGGTTAGAAAAAGGAAATTAAGTAGTCTAACCGGCACCCTCTAGCCCTGCCAGCTCCACCACTTGGGGAAGGTCATTTCGCTTCCCTGAGCTTCAGTGTCCTTGTCTGTGAAGTGGAGACGGTAGCAACGCCCGTCCCACCAAACACCCCTGGTGGGATGAGACGGAAGTGAAAGAGCACATGGAATAGTACTCTGGAAAACAATAGTTAAGTGTAAGTTTTTACCATGTTTCGAGGTTTTCTAGTCTCTGACTTTTAGAAGAGTCCCTGTGTTGAAGGAAGGGGAGAGGTGAGCCTGAATGCTGGGCTTCCAAAACCAATTTCAGGCCTTCTGGAAAACCTGCGCCGTAAGGCATACACTTAGCTCACAAGAAAGCTGGGGGCGCGGGGGGCGATGAATGGGAGAAAAGAAAGCGGACTGCCAAGGAAAGAATGGATTATGACCCTGTTTCAACTCCCATCTCAGGCAAAAGAAATGTTTGGGTGGAAAATGTACCTAGACTAGGCTCTTTTAGGAGAATGATAATATACTTCATTCCAGAAACGTTGCCAAGAGGCAGTGCTGCATGGTAAAAAGTGCGTTCATGGAGAATCCAAAGGCCCCGTGTTTACGCCCAAGATTTGGCATCCTAATAGCTGTGTATCCTGTCAGCATCCTTCCTCTTATTCAGAAAATGGAGGAAATAGTTGATAATCCCCGGGTCAGTGGGTTCCTGGGAAGATTAAGCGGGAGAACGTCTGAGAACACAGAACACAGAACAAGCACCTGGCAGAGCGCGGGCCAGGCTCTTCCTGCGGTTTCCCCGCTGCCCGACTTCCAGCCTGCCCGGCCTCTGTGAAATGCAAAGTAGCAGGAGGGAAAGAGGGCGGTTCTCCCCTCTGAAGGGTGCGAAACGTGATGTGGCATCAGCTCAGCAGTAGGTTGCTGAATGTAGGACAGCTCCTTCCCGGGTAAACGCTGTGCTGAGCAGCCCTGGCAAGAGGCATGATTCAGAGTTGACAGCACTTGGAAACTGCCCCACGGCAGAGCCCACTGTAAACAAGCTGTCAAACTTACGGAGAACACGCCGTGAAAATGTCTTAGATAAACAAACATGCTGTCAGTCCAGCCCGGCTCCTCAGAGGAGCAGTTCCTGGGAGGGCCTCGCCGGGACCGTGAGGAGGGACAAGCTCTCACGCTGCTCACCTTTGGAGGTCCTCACGGGCTCACGCGGCCTTGAGGGCCCAGCCCTGACACAAACTCGGGGAGTCCCGACCTCTGGCACCTGCTGTTCCAGAAGCAGACCTGGGACCCAGGAGGCCAGGGCCTCGGCCGTCTGCACCCAGAGAGCTCAGGGGAAAGGTGTCCCAGAAACATCACTGTGCCTGTCACAAGTGAGCTGAAGTCCATGGACAGACGCAAAGAGAGCTAGAGTGAGAACTGAGTCCACATCAAGCACGAAGAAATCGTAACGGACGTGGTATTGGCCCCGGTTCAGAGCCGCGAGACGCGAGGCGCCTGGCGCAGGAAGTCGTCCCGCTCACGGCAGCACTGCCGCAGCCAGCGCCCGGCACGGAGCCGGGTGAGCCAGTGACCTGCTTCCCCAAAAGCCAACTCCCAGTGCCATGGCGTGATTGTTCCAATTCTCGTTGTAAAGGGGGGAACCTCCAATAGAACACTGTCCCAGTAAGGCTCGCTCTGGGGCTGATCTAGACACAGCCCCCAGGCAGCCTGAGAGTGCTCAGTGGCATTTCTCCATGGCCGGTTCACTCCTGCGTGTCCCGTCACACAGCGCGGCCAGAGAGCAGTGAGCTGGGCTCCTGGCTGGGAAGATCGCTGGACAAAGCCTGGCCCCATCAATATGTGTAAGTTGCACCATAACTTCTGGAGAGAAAGGGCAAAAGAAAAACGTGGAATCAGAAGACTTCCCAAAGCCTGCTGTGACTTCTCAGCGAAGCTTCGCCCCACCTCAGTCACCTCCCTGATGGGAACAGTGGAGGCTAACATTTCCTAGCCCTCCTGTGCCATGCACGTGGTCACAAGTCTTTGTACAACAGACCTTGCCCATGACAGGAGGTTAGTTAATATCCTTTAGATGAATAAATGAATAAACTTCAGGAAACCCATCTCAGAAGGGGTAGTATTTTTAGAATAGTGGCCCTATATGCTTTCTTCCTCCTCTCTCCTTAAAAACCTCAAAATTATTGTTATAGCATCTTTTTGGCTTATGTTTATTTTTTCTTCACTGCCTCTTTATTTCTCTGAATTACACCTCCTTAATTTCTCTCATGTCGCGTTGCGGTTGGAGTGTCTTGGAGCAGCTCGAGACAGAAGCAGCACTAACCCAGGCAGCCACAGACCCGCGGGCGCTGCCTTTATTTTCCCTGACAGGGCGTCATCCTCATGCGCTGCTTTCTTCTGATTGGTTGCATTTGCCTGCAGACTGCCGTGATTAACAGCAATTAAAATAGATTAATGTATAATAAGGTCTCATCTGTTTGTCTACACACGTGGGCTGATTTTCTTTAATCTTCCAGCCAAGGAGCAGGGAGACCTGCTAAGTGGTTGACTCCCTGTGTTCCTCGAAGCAGTGCTTCTCAGGCTGGGATGTGCACGCGAATCACCTGGGGATCTTGTTAAATGCGCTGATTCTTTAGGTCTGGGTGGGGCCTAAAATTCCGATATTCTAACAAGCTCCCAGGTGATGCAGCCTGCTGCTGGTCCATGGGCACACTGAGACCAAAGCCTAAAAGGAAATAGCCTAATCTCTCTCTCTCTCTCAAGTTTCCCCGCATCTAAGGAGTGTCATGAAATTATCCTCTTCTTTCCCATATTTAACACATGTAAAATAACAGGCAAAGAATGCTAAGACGTGTGTTCTGTGCTCCGTTAGCTGTCTTACATACATCATCTCAGATATCACTACTCACACCTTACAAACAAGGAGACTGAAGTTCGCTGACAGCGAATAACCTCTCCAAGTCACGCACACAGCCACTAAGTAGAGGACACGAATCCCGGCCCTGCGGCCCGCGCCCACAGGCACTCTCGATCGCTAATGCCAAGTGCACACCGCTCTTCTGTGTCATGGGCGACGGGTCTCGTGATTTGAACTCCAGCTTTCCTGACGTATTTCCAGATTCCAGGCTTCTTGCATTGCCATGGTTCTTCATTAGTACTTGTCTGCCTTCTACTTCCTTCCTGTCCTTGACCTTGAACATCTGGCTTCCCAATCTGCCTCTCATGTTCCTAAGTAGCACCAGGCAGCAGCAGGGCGGAATAGATAGAAGAGAATCAAGCTTAAACAAAACAAAACAAAACAAAATCGATCCGCTTTGGCATGTTCAGGGCGTTTTGCAGAAAAGCACATCTGTGTGAGTTTAAAAGCTTGTATTTTCATACCCAAATCTCTCTGGCACTCAGCCTGTGGCATCTGCTTCCTGGCCTCAGAAATTTGAGCGAGTGGCCTTGAATGTAATGATGTTGCCATGTAGACCAACAAGCCCATTCTGATCAAGGGCGTGTCCTGTCCTCTAAGTCCAGACACTCCGAGCTCAAACCATCAGGTCAGCCCACCTTCTGACCCCCATAGACCCTTACCGGACAACACAACCCCCCAACCCTAGATGGTTACATGCCCCCGGCCTGGGGTGACTTGTCACTCAGCTGTTACCCAATCCTCCGGATGCACTCAAACTGGAGCCTACTCCCATTTTAAAGGCGGCTTATATACCTGCAAAGTACAGGCTCCGAATCTCCTGGGCAGCCCATGGATGCTTCATGCTAGTCTTCTCCAAAACAAACCACAGTTTTAAGCATGTCGTTCATTATATTTACGTAGAAAGCAAGCACTTTCCTGGCACAATTGACCGTTGGAGTCACTGCTCTTACTGTCAAGCTGTATTTAGGAGAGGCTTTGGTCTGAAACAGGGTTGCAGTCAGAAAGCATAGGATAGGCCAGGCGCGGTGGCTCACGCCTGTAATCCTAGCTCTCTGGGAGGCCGAGGGGGGTGGATTGTTTGAGCTCAGGAGTTCGAAACCAGCCTGAGCAAGAGCGAGAACCCGTCTCTACTAAAAATAGAAACAAATTAATCGGACAACTAAAAATACATAGAAAAAATTAGCCGGGCATGGTGGCACATGCCTGTAGTCCCAGGGAGGCTGAGGCAGAAGGATCGCTTGAGCCCAGGAGTGTGAGGTTGCTGTGAGCTAGGATGATGCCATGGCACTCTAGCCCGGGCAACACAGTGAGACTGTCTCAAAAAAAAAAAAAAAGAAAGTATAGGACATTTATTCACTCATTCATTTACTCAGCAAACTCTTTTGGGCAACTGCCTAAGTGCCGGGCACTGTGATGGGTACTGGACATGCAAAGGTGAGCACAACACCGGTCCTGCTGTCAAGATGCTTCTAGTACAGGGAGAGAGAGACATGTACAGTGATGCTCAGGGCACACAGTGCCACACCGAGGTAGGCACGAGCCTCGGTGGGCACCATGGCAGTCTGCCTCACCCAGCCAGAGGCTCAGGAAGACTTCTCAGGGGAGTTTGTGCCTGTGCCGAATCTTCCTCCTGGGATGCTCGAGGATGCTGGAGCTAGAGGCAATGAGAACTCACCCATCAGGGCCACCAAGCAGTTGTGCCGGTTGTCACAGCACCGTGCAAAGGGTATCCTTTGTAGAGTAGTGCAGTGTGAGTGGGGTCCTTTGAGCTGCGCAGTGTCTAACCTGCAGGGAGGTACGTGAAGCCCTGGCATCCCTCTCATTTAACAGCGAGGAACCTGGGACCAGGCAGG
This sequence comes from Propithecus coquereli, assembly GCF_000956105.1. Taxonomy (NCBI): domain Eukaryota; kingdom Metazoa; phylum Chordata; class Mammalia; order Primates; family Indriidae; genus Propithecus; species Propithecus coquereli. Next base: position 4,887,910 of record NW_012155062.1, on the reverse strand, counting down.
CAGGTTGCCCGGGGCACACAGCTGGGGGAGGCCTGGCATTGCAGCCGCTCCCTCCCTCTGCCTCCAGCCAACCTTCACAGCTGATGCTTTGGGGCCCAAAACACCCCACTAGACTGAAAATAAATCCAAACTCAGAAAGAACCTCCTTTTCCTATTCATATCCTGATTTTTACCCAGTACGAAGAGGAACAAAGCAAGCCACCCGTGCACGCCCTGCACGTGTGTTCCTTCGTGGGGTGCTCTTCGGTTGGTGCCCCGTCTCTCCACGCTCAGCTGGCTGTGCCCAGGGCTCTGGCCCTGCTGTAGTGCTGCCAGCTCTTTGAAGCTGTGGTAAATGACATATTTTTTGCTTGGATTGTCAATTCCTGCCTACCTGAATACCTTGTCTTGTTTTTCCTCTCCCACCTCCAGGTGTCATTTAGGTACCACTGTCGATTGTACAACGAATGGCGTCGGACCAATCAGAGAGTGATTCTCCTCATTCCAAAGTCTGTCCACGTACCTTCTAACCAGCAGTCCTTGCTGGGCCTCCATTCAGTCAAGAGGAACTCAAAGGAGACAATCGTTTGATGTTCCTGTGGTTGGGTGGGTGGCTGGTCGATTCGTTGTTGGGGGTTTGGAAGTTTCTGCACTGGGGCCGCGCGCTGAGCCACCCCTAAGCCCTTCCTTAAGCCTGTGGGTTTAAGAACGTCCAGAGCTGAGTTAGCACATTGCCCCAAGCAACGACCTCCGCCAGAAGAAAGCAAATGTTTTACTTCAAATCATGGATGCTGCAATCGTATGATATTTGCTAAGCTGCCAAACATGTTTATTTAGCAGATACTGTATGGAATTTTCTGAACACCTCTTTAACATATGAGGAAGGTTGTCCTGCTAAAGATGCAATTCAATTCTTCCTTTTTTATTACTATTGCAAACATATATATATATATATATATATACATATATTAAACTTAGATGATAATCAAAATCAAAAAGCCAACGTAAAAACTGGTTTCTTGGTTTGGATGGGTTTTATTTGGGTTAGTTTATTTGTTTCCTGGTTTCCACTGTGGGTACTTCGGGCTACTTTGACAGCTTGAGTGGTCTTTTTCATCGCTTTCACGTCCCTTACTCAAGGAGACAGCAAAACAACTGCAGAACGAGTCATATTTGAAGAACGTTTTGTACTAAACTTCATTTAATTATTCAGTTTTTAAAGGGAAAAAGGCGTGGCAGTTCTCCGTGTGGTGAGCTGTTTATTTAAATATCATGAAGGAGAGCAAGGTGACGGTGAGAAGCACGCTCCTTTCAACTTGTTTGGTACTGACGGCTGATCGAAGCTATTTTCTAATAATAAATATCCAGTGTGTGAAAGACAAACCCCACTGATTGCAATATTCTTTTTTTAATCATAAAACCTGTGAAGTTTCCCAAAGTACGTTTTAAGAGGAAAAAAAAAAGTAAGGAAAAGCAAAGATTGGTGTTCTCCCATCTCATTTAGCGCATGTCTTGATTCTGCCTTCCTAATGAATTGGAGGATCATTAGACATTTCTAGGAACCCTAGACCTGTTTTGCATATCAATTAGCATTCCCATTGCTCTATTGAATTTCTAGCTTGACAGGTAGATGTGTCACACAAAAAAAAAGCCTGTCCTAGCAGCCTGCACTTATTCTAAGGCCCCTTTGTCTGATTTTCTGAAAAAAGGAGCACCACGCAGTCCTCCCCCAGCCATGAGCCAATTCTGTCACAGGCCGAAATAGACTTTCACCAAGGGTTTCATGTCCTCTTTCATCCGTCGCAGTGTAAAGGGCCTGCCTGTGTGTGCGCGCAGAGGCCGGGCAGCGCATGCGGCTTCTGAGGGAAGCCCTCGCCTCCCTGGCTCCAGGCTCCACTGTCTGCCCACCCACACGCGCTGCAAGGACCGGCAGAGCCCAGCTTCGGGGAATGCTTAAAAATATGGATCTCTAGAACATGACCCACATTCTGAGTCTCACTCCAGCATCTGCCTGACGCTCCCCAGGTGGGAGAGTGCGCAGGCAAAGGAGCAGGCAGAGGGTAGGGGAGGGATTTTGTCTGCAGATCGATGGAGCTGGTGCAGGTGTCCCCTTGGCGGCCAAGCCCTCCACGCACAGGCCGCTGCCCGCACTGTCTGGGGAGGGAAACAGCTGCACTGCTCTCCGCTGCAGAACTCAGATGTGCTTTATGGCTTGTGACAATAGATTTCCTCCCCACCACGCTTCACTTGGACACTGCAATTCCAGTAATATACATCCCAGCCCTTCTGTTTACTGGGCCCTGCTCACCCCTCCGGGCTGTCATTAGCTGCACCACCATCAACCGTTTCTTAATTGGCCTTTTTAAAATGCTGGACACCACTGGCTGCACGCAGCTGTCGCACATTAAATTTCCCAAGCAAAGAGTCCAACTTGGTAGCTTGCGAATTGCAGCCCTGTAATATACTTGATAAATGACATCCACCCACCTTGGTCCCTGAGCTGTCAGGTGAACCAGTGACACCTATCAACGGAATGACACAACATTCATGAGAGGACCACACCCTTTCTCCTCCCTGCTTCTTCCATGAATTCAGGAAGCAGAGGACTCCCACGATCACTTCCTTTCAAGGCTGGCTGCAGAGCATTCCTGCCGTCCTGATCCATGCAGTGAGGCGCACTGACACTAGCTATCAGGCAGGCAGTCCCAGGCCGCTTGCTGGGGCTCCCGCACCGGGAAGGGTCGGCACATTAGGGCAGCGCCTATGCCACGCTTCTTTCCGCCACATTTGCATCCCAGCCCTAGGCAGCGAAGCAGAGTCCAAGTGCACGGGGCGGTTTGCATGTGGGGTGGTGGGCAGGGCACCCCTGGCAGCCGAGCACAGCATCGGTGCCTGCTGGCCCAGGGCACCAGCCTGGGACCCCCTGTGTGAGACTCTATCTCCATCAGCACCGGGGCCCATCTGGGATTCTGAAAATTCTGGGAGGATACTTAATCCCCTTCTGGTCTTTTAATCCTGAGATTGTTCAAGGTAATAGATCCTAGGGAGCCGTGGCGTATGCACAGGACACCCAGCCAGGAGGGCCCAGGGACAGGTGGAGGCGGAAACCCAGGCTCTGCTCCCGGCTCCAAGCCGTGCGCGCAGAAAGGGCTGCGCCACCCGGAAGGAGGGGCCGTATGGCGGCCCAGCAGCCGCGCTAGCCTCGCGCTCTTCCTGGGCTTCTCTCTTCTTGAAAGATCAAGAACGAAGCGGAAGGAGAGCCGAGGGGCAAGGGCAGGTAAAGGACCCTGGCGGCTCAGCGCTTCCTGCCCCGGCTCTCACGGGCTCTCTCCGCCGCGCTCCCCACTCTCCTCGAGAGGACCATGCAGAGAAGTGTGTCACTGTGACGCCAGAGGGGGATCAGCCCCCAAAGCACGTCCCGCGTGCTGTCGCCCGCTCTGCATGTCCCTGAGCGCTCTCGTCTGGGGGAGGACAGAGGACACAGAGCGCCCACACATCCTACGGCTCCGCAGAGAACTGAGCGGAGGCTCGGACGAGCTGTAAAGTCCATTAAGGAAAAATAAATGGCACGATTTAAAGTTATTTTGATTTGTCTTTCACTGTCCTGGTGTCCCATGCCCAGAGCGCCTGGGCCCTGCCGTGGATTGTCACTTGTCACTTTCAGCTGGGTTGTAGCCACAGTCATTTCATTTTCAGTGAAAGTAACTCCTCTGAGGCATGGAGGAGGCGAAGGAGAAAATGGAAGTGAAGCCGCGGCCCAGCTGAGCCGGCTCGTGGGCAAGCAGCCAGCTGCCCGCGCCGCTTCCTCCCCAGGCCTCCTTGTTCCCCTCTGGGCGCTGCCCTCCGGCCAGGCCGGGGTCTGCGCCTGCACCGTGCCTCCTTCCCTGCTGTTCGAATCCCCTCCGCCTCCCCCGACACGCCACACGGCCCGTGGAGCTGCCTGCACTAGGAAATGGCCCAGGCCGAAAGAACCTGAGGGAGAAAGACAGCTAAGAAATGAACTCAGCAAGTGCTTCCTTTCCACTGCAATCCAGAGTGTTCTAGAAGCTGCCTGACCACCAGCCACATGGCTCGTAGTCCCTAGTGCTAGAGGAGAAATGTGGAGTTGCGAATCTGATGCCTGAAGTGGGATGGGAGTTGGGCCAGCCGGTGCGGACAGGGTTCAGGATTATTTTAGGATGGGAAGGTAGGGACCATGATGGGCTTGGCTTGCCGCCGTCCTCCCGGCCAAGCACAGAGGATCTGCTGACTGGCAGGCTGACGGCGCGAAGCCGGGTGCTGCTGAGGTTGGAGTCATGAGAAGTTGGCACTCCGGGTAGTGATGCCTGGGCAACTGCTAACTCTCTCAAAATGTGTGTGCTCTGCAGAAATACATGGGCTACGATCCACCTTTCTTTGGCTTCACAAAAGTCTCAGTGTCTAGGAGTCAGCTTTGGAACACTCAGCCTTTCCCTTGCTATTTCAGTTGTTCTGGGGTGACCCTTCCTCTGCTTCCTAATGTGACAAAGGGGAAGAGAACCAGCTAGGAAGTCAGAAGACCTCAGTTTGAATTCCGGCTCTGCAATGTCCCAGCTGCAGATTGGGGACAAGTGACCCTACCTGTCTAAGACTTAGTTTTTGCCTCTGTAAAATGGGGATAACTACCTCATATAGTCCTTGCAAGATCTGCAAGACTTAGCTTCTAGGAGTTCACAAATGAATGGCAATGCCCTTCTTTTTCCCTCTTTCCACGCGCTCTTGCTACCGTCTGTGTTATTTTGCCCTTGCCTGGGTTTCGAAGAGCAATTTCGATAATGAATTTGAAAGACTGCAAACAAATTGTTTCAAATGCTTTTCGAAAAGAAGAGGGATTGATTTAAAATAATCAACAGATACTTATTGAGCACTGTGCTTGGGAGTAAAAAGAACTGTAAGAGACCCTTTTGGAGGCTGAAATTACTGACTTGATTGAGATCTTTGAATGATGTGTAGATTTTGATCTTCCTTGCATTTCCTGATACTGAAATCCAGGACTAATTGTGAATTCATTACAGATAAAAAGACATTTTCTAGTTCTGGGTCTAGTGCTACAAAGGAAAACAAATATAGTCCATCAGTTGTCTGTGTTCCCAGAAACGAGGGACTCATGAGTCACTGAGCTCATTCATCTAGTGCCTTCTTGGAGGCTCTAAATTCTGTGCACAAAGACACGGAAGGAGCGTTGGCTAGGGGAGCCCTACTTCGTTCCGAGACACTCTCTTTTTTGCAACACATTTTTCACCTATCAGGGACATCGTTTCCCCATCAAGAACATGAATATACGGTCTCTATCAGAGGTTTCATTTGTGAACATCAGGTGCAAAGAATCAAGGTAATCACACATTTTGGTCCATGACATAATTTCTGTCACCACCAGGTCCTTGTTCTTTTGTATTCCACAAATACGTATACAGTGCCAGGCACTTCCCACGAGCCACGCACTCTTCAGCGCTTTGTAAATTACCTCCTTTACCACTCACAACGACCTCACCTAACGCCCCCTAACAGCAGTTAGCGGTCTAAACTTTATCTCACCATCCACGGGCTGGTTTGGGCTGAGCTGGGTGGGCAGGGCCAGGCAGCGCCTCCTCTGGGTGGGTGTCTTGTACAATCGGAGGGCACAGGTGCTCCTCCTGTGGCCTGTCTCTCCACGTGGCATCCCAGCTTCAAGAGCCCACCTCTTTCCAAGGCTGCTCAGGGCTCCAAGCGGAAGAGGCTCTGTGCCACTGAAACGCTGGGCTCGGAAGTCCCCGCGCAGCACTTCCTCCGTATCCCATTGGTCAAAACCGTCGCAGGCCCCGCCTCTTGTGGGCGGGGCTGCACGCGCAGACGGGAGGCAGACTAGCTGGGGCCATCTTTGGAGATGAGCGGCCCCTCTGTGGGGATGGGGAATCTGAACCCCAGAGGCTGTCACTCGCCCAGAGCCAGTGAGCGGCAGAGCGGGCATTCGGACCCACGCAGCCCTGCCCTCGCGTCCACGCTGTTAGCCCCTGCGCTAGGATCCCTCTCAGCGGTTAGTTTTAAAATATTTCCCCTTTCATTTCTAGTCTCCACTATCATCTTCCTGTTAGGCGCCCACTCTAATATGTTTGCTATATAAACCGAATATGTATATATCTTTGCAAAATATGTTGTTTTGTGAGCATATGTCTTAATTTGCATAAAAGGCATTGTGCTATAACTCTCTCCCTTTCCCCCTCCTTCTCTCCCTCTTTCACTTGACACTGTATTTCTAAGATCTCTCCAAGTTGCTACGTGTGCGTCCAGCACGTGGGGACGCCGCGTCATCCCAGCCCCGCCGGGTACACCCAGTGAGCGTCCCCGCCTTCATTCAGTGTGTAGTTATGCCCCTTCTGCATTTGATGTTTTATTTATTTCCACCTTTTCCTTTATTCTTTTGTCTAGCCAGTCTAGATTAATGGAGTATTCTCTAATCTTTTTGAAAAAGAAATTTAGAATGTTCTTAATATTTTCTCTCTATCTCACACCCTCTTTTGTCCTGTTGCATTGACGTTAGCCTTATCTTCATTATTTCCTATTTCCTCCCTTCTTGGTTTTTTTTTTAATTCACTCTTGGTTCGGTCTTTTTTTATTTTCATATAAATGATTTAAAGCTGTATGTTTTCTTCTGAGTACTACTTTATCTCCCACAATTTTTGAAAATTTTCTATGTTTAAATTTTACTTCTAAGTGTTTTACATTTCTCTTGTTTCCTTCTATAACCCAAGAGTCCTTTAGTAATGAGTTTTCCAGCTTTCAACAAATGAGCCGAAGGGGTGCGGTGAGGGATGTTATTCTTTTGTGTGTCAATTACTACTGCGTTATGATCACAGAACTATGATCTCTGTGATGTTGATTCTTTGAAATTATGGCACTTTTTGTGGCTTAATACATTGGTTGGTTGTTGCAAATATATATATATGTACATATATGTGTGTATAAGTAAATAAGCTATAGCTTATTGGATAGTTCACATCTTCCTATTTTTGCTTTTTCTCATGCTTGACCTGTCAGTTTCTGAGAGGAACATATACAATTTTCTAATTATAATGGTTGATTTATTTCCCCCTTTGGTCCTGTTAGAAGTTGTTTTATGTATTTGAGGCTATATTGATAGGTTTATTCTTATTATTATATCTTCTTGTGACATATTGTTCCTCTTACCAAAATATAATATTCTAATATTCTATTTGTTTTGATGTTTTAAAATTCTCTTTTTGCTGATATTAGTATTAAATATTTCTGTAACATTTTACCTCTCCTGTAGACAACATACTGTTAAATATTCTCTTAAAAATTTAATTAAGGCCGGGCGCGGTGGCTCATGCCTGTAATCCTAGCTCTCTGGGAGGCCGAGGCGGGCGGATTGTTTGAGCTCAGGAGTTCGAAACCAGCCTGGGCAAGAGCGAGACCCGTCTCTACTAAAAACAGAAAGAAATTAATTGGACAACTAAAAATATATAGAAAAAATTAGTCGGGCATGGTGGCACATGCCTGTAGTCCCAGCTACTCAGGAGGCTGAGGCAGAGGGATCGCTTGAACCCAGGAGTTTGAGGTTGCTGTGAGCTAGGATGATGCCACGGCACTCTAGCCAGGGCAACACAGTGAGACTCTGTCTCAAAGAAAAAAAAAAAAAATTTAATTGGGGCCAGGCATGGTGGCTCATTCGCCTGGAATCCTAGCACTCTGGGAGGCCGAGGCAGGAACATCACTTGAGGCCAGGAGTTCAAGACCAGCCTGAGTAAGAGCAAGTCCCCGTCTCTACAAAAAAGTAGAAAAATTAGCCAGGTGCAGTGGCGCATGCCTGTAGTCCCAGTTACTTGGGAGGCTGAGTCAGGAGGATCGCTTGAGCCTAATGGTTTGAGGTTGCAGTGAGCTATGATGATGCCATGGCACTTTATCCTGGGTGACAAGGCGAGATTCTGTCTCCAAAAAAAAAAATTTAATTGGAGAATCTTTATCTTTGGATTGGTGAGTTTAATCCATTTACATTTATTTTACTATTATGTTGGGTGTTAATTCTACCATTTTATTTCATGCCTCATTATATTTTCCCTGTGATCTCATATTCTCTTGGGGATCTTGACTACCTTGCCCAGGGATGTGTGTGCATGGTAGGCGGAGCTAAATCCCCTGGTGGGAGGAGCTAAATCGCTGGTGGGCCAGCATGGGGCACACACTTAGGGTGGGAGAGCCTTTGGTGTTGCCATTTGGACTCAACCAGTCTCCATTCGCCATACCTCAGCATGTGACCCTGCCCTTTGGGAACCTCCACAGAACCTCTTTCCTGGTAACTATTTTCCAAGTTCCATCTCCATGGATTGCAATCGGCTTTCCTTTCAAGAGTAAAAAGCTGGGGAAGGGGAAACTCCATGTGGCTGGCAGATCTGCCTGCACGTATGTTGTATGCATCCACCAAAGTGGGCGTGGAATGCAGCCCTCCTCTCATCCCACTGCCTAGGTGGCACTAGGCTGGCACTGCTGTTTCCATCAAGAAGCATTGCACAGGAGAGAGGAAACATGGCTCTCTCCCCCTCCCATGCCCACCCTCAGGTGTGACATCCTGTCCTCCTCCACCCACACTTTCTGTAGCCCCAGTGTTCCCTGGTTTTGATATCTTTTTCCTCAGATTCACCGACCATTCTCTCACTTATTCGGCACTTCCACAGGTGATCGGGAGAGGGGTCCGAGAGTCAGGGTAAGTTTGCCGTAGTATCTGCCATCAGCACTTCTCAGAAAGTCCTTCTTGGAGCCCTGGAGTTGCTACGGGGACAGGCCGTGGGAAGAGACCAATAGCATTGGCTGTGGTGGCCCTGGCCCCATTCAGCCACTTTCCCTCTGCTTTGTAGAGTGGGAATCTGAGCTAGATTTCATTCGAAAGAACAGCGTCGGGCTGCTGAAAATGGGAGTGTTGAAGTATGTTAAGTCCTTTCTTATTCTAAAATTCCAGGTAACCTCATAAAGCTCCCTGTCTCATGGGGACTCTGTGTTTACAAAGGGTAATAAAGTGCTTGGTGGGAAATGCCTGCGCCACGCGGGCCGTCCTGTATGGAAATGACTCCCACGCGGCTCTGGCTCTGCTCCCTTCCCCGGCACCAGAGAGGAGGCAGCCGTGACTTTCCCCAGCTGCAAATGGGTGACGCTTCGTAGACATACAGACTGCATCTGCCTCTCAGACAGGGTATAAAGGCTGCTGATGTTAGGAATTTTTTTAAAGTGAACCTTGAGATTTGTGAGAGAAAATGCCTGGATGCTGCTGTGAGGGTGACCCTGCAGAATGCCTGTCCCAGCGCAGCCAGGGCCAAGCAGGCGGCAGGGGCCCTGTGGGGAGGCCAGCTGCATCACTTCCATGGTGAAATGGCTGGAACCGGGTTTTCCTGCCCTTTGAACAGGACGCTCAGACAGCCTTTGGGGCACTTTGCTAACATATAAAATGTCACTGGGTTTTCTCCATCATTGACCTTCCTTCTCACTGACCCTGCCCAGTAACCACAGGGGTCACTGTATTGATGCCTCCAGTTCGGCAGCTGAGGGCGCCAGCGGCTGGGCCATGTCCACTGGCTGTCACATGGGTAGGTGCTCTGCCCGCTCAGGGTTTACCCTCCACAGGGCCCCTCAGCAGCCAGGGGTCTGGAGAGGCCAGGCAGGCCTGGAGCCAGACCTGGAGATGGATCAAGGGGAGTTTGGAGAAGCCATCTCAGACCCTATCACTTGGGTGTCGTTGGATCTATTCCGCAGCCTCAGTCCTGGTGGGCAGTGTCTTACAGCAAAGTTAGCAATCCTGAGTTAGGTCTGCTGTGTGAGGAGAGACTCCCCACAGGCATACACCAGTCTACACGGGGTGGTCCCGGACCCCACCAGGCTCTCAGAATATGCGCCGGGGGCAGCTCGGCTGGAGCAACTTCTGCGCGTCTGCAGAGCCCTTGCAAGCCCTGAGCCTGAACTTCCTCCCTCAGAAGCTTGCGGTAGCGGATAAGAGGAAGAGGAAAGAATCTAACACTTGTAGGTAAATTGGCTTCGTCTCAGAGAAGGACTGAGAATCAGACTCAGCCAAGATCTGCAAAGATCAGGGACCTTCAAACATGCACCCTGGTTGAGGGGAATTGGGTGGGATTTATTTTTTAATGTACCTGGTAAAAAATTCAGTGGCAGCTGATCACGCTCACGTGTGAGACTTGGTCCCCTCTGTGTGTAGACCTTACCGGTTCGTCACTACTTATGCAGGCATGTCTCCAAAAACCAGGCCCACTTGCTAAAAAGAATCAGGTCTCCTTAGAGAAATGTCAGAGTCTAGGCTGGAGACAGAAAACGTGTCAGGTGAATCTGGAACATTTTGTCGTAGCAAAAAGCACGGGAGACTACTGTGGTCACGTCCAGAGACACAGGATTCGACTTAAATAGGCTCCCTCTAGCTCGAGATGGAACAATACGAGCATCAGAGAGAATAACAACTGCACTGAACAGTTACGCTTCATCTCTGCTCAGATTCCTAAGTTTATAGTGACACTTCGAAAATCAAAGTCACCTTAGGCACATGCTAAAGAACTAAATCATTATTCTGGTAGCTACTTTTATTTATTTATTTATTTATTTTTTGAGACAGAGTCTCACTCTGTTGCCCGGGCTAGAGTGCCGTGGCGTCAGCCTAGCTCACAGCAACCTCAAACTCCCGGGCTCAAGCGATCCTCCTGCCTCAGCCTCCCAAGTAGCTGGGACTACAGGCATGCGCCACCATGCCCGGCTAATTTTTTCTATATATTTTTAGTTGTCCAATTAATTTCTTTCTATTTTTGGTAGAGACGGGGTCTCGCTCTTGCCCAGGCTGGTCTCGAACTCCTGAGCTCAAACAATCCGCCCACCTCGGCCTCCCAGAGAGCTAGGATTACAGGCGTGAGCCACCGCGCCCGGCTGGTAACTACTTTTAAAGAAAGGTATCTTCTGTGCACTGTACCTTGGGATATAATTGAAGGAAAGTCTTTCTGGAGAAGAATTACACCTAACAAATATAGAAATAATGACAGACCCTATATGAAATCATCCATCTACCTATAATGATCATTAACAGATGCTAAACCATTAGCCGATGGGAACTTTTAATGGAAGGATCAGACCTCGACACCTAAACTCATAGAAAAGCATCGCAAAAAAGAGAAAAGCTTTCTGTGATGGGATGTGCCTCCCGGTGTGAGACAGCAGGAAGTGCACAGAAACGCTGTGAGATATTCCTGCCAAAATCCAAACCTAATCGGACCAAGCACTGCTGTCTATTAATAACTATCTGTTTACAGAAGATAAACGGATAAAGAAATTGTTAAATGACACCATAGCAGAGTATCTACACAGCAGCACTACTGACATTTGGGGTGGATAATTCACTTAGAAGAGTTAAAAATATGTCAACGAATGTAATGTGTGGACCTGTCTGGACCCTCACTCAGACAAACCAAATGTTTCAAAAAAAAGAAGAGATGTCAGAGAAAGTTGAATACTGGATATGTGATCATATTAAGGAATTATTGTTTGTTTGGAGTATGATAATACAGCGTATCCCAAAAGTCTCCATACGAAGGAAAAATTTTATAATGAGTATTGTGTAAATAAAGATACATTTAGCTACAATTTCCCATTTTCTCTATGTATGGTGACTTTTGAGACACCCTGATGAATGATGGTTATGCTTTTTTTAAAAGCTCTTATCTTGGCCAGG
>NW_012155062.1:4845815-4875796 GCF_000956105.1 Propithecus coquereli | reverse complement strand
AGAAGGAAAGAAGAAAGAAAAAGAGAAAAAGAAAGAAGAGAAAGAAAGAAAAAAAAAGAAGAAAGAGAAAGAGAGAAAGAAAGAAAAAAGGAAGGAAAGAAAACTGCCAAGAGAGTAGATCTTGAATGGTCTCACCATAGGAAAGAATCACAGGTATGTGAAGTGATGGGTATATTAATTAGCTTGACAATCATTTCACATGTACATATATCAAAACATTATGTTTTACATCATAAATATATACAGTTTTTGTCAATTATACCTCAGTAAAGTGAGGCGAGGGAGGAGGAAAGAAGAATACTGTGAGACATAGATTGCATATATATATATATATATATGATCTTTAGTATATTCTGAAGAGTAAACTCAGTTTGCAAACTCTAAAGAAAAGTTACGCAATATCTAGGATTTGCTTTAAAATAATCCAGTGGACGGCAGAGAGCAGAGGGTGCAAGTGTGGATAAAACAAGATTGGCCATATGTAAATAAATAATCGTTGAAGCTGGTGGTGGGTACATGGTGTTCATTACACTATTCTCTCCATTCTTATGTAAGTTTAAACTTTTCCATTGTGAAGTTATTGAAAAAAAAAGAGCCAGGCACAGCTGCCCGCCCCAGCCCTCTCTGGAGAACCCAGGGGCTCTGCAGGCCAGTGAGGCAGCGGAGGGCGGTAGCGGGGAGGACGGAGAGGCTGCCCGCGAACACGCGAGGCAGGCGTGGGTTTGGCTCACAGGCTGCAGGCTCAGGCCGGCCGCTCCACGGTTCTACGTTCCGGCTGGAAGGTTTCGGCGTCACAGCCGCCTTAGGGCAGTGCGGTGAGGAGCGGGCTGACTGTGCAGTGACCGTCCAGGGGAGAAGGGGAGGGCAGGCCGGAGAAGAGGCCTCAGGTTCAATGCCGAGAGTGATGCTTCCAGTCATGCACAGGCCAACGGGCCTCACAGCCTCCGGCCAAAAGAAACCCACGTCTTGCTGAGATTGGCGGGTGCCAAGGAGGTGCCCATCAGACAGTCCTACGGTGAAAGGAGGCACCCCACCGCGCTTCAGAAACCAGAGAGAAGAAATGTCAGCAAGAGCCCTGAAGCCTGGATTCCACTCTCGCAGAGCACGTGCGCGCACTCGCTCACGCATGGTCGGTTTGGAGGCAGAGGATGCGGGTTCTGGGACGAGAGGGATGGTTTCCATTTCTGTTTGCATGTCACAAGGTTAATACAGGAAATACGGGAGGCGCTCAGGTTCCCAGCAGCAGTCGCCCGTGGGCAGGGCCGCCCGGAGCCAACCTCCCTTCCCCCGCCCCGGGGCATCGACGTCCTGCCAGCTGGTCAGTAATGCCCGAGTGTCACCCTCACCCTGGCGGCTGGCAGAGGGGCCTTTTCGAGGGCACATCCTCTGTGACCCATCCCAGTGTGGACAGAGAGGGTGTGCCTTGTGGGCCACAGGGCAGAACAGAGACCTCTGTCACCCAAAGGACGAAAAGAGGACAAAGCTTTATGAATCAAAGCCCTCTGTGGCCCAAGCGAATAAAAGCCATCTAGACAGAAGACCAAGATGGGCTTTCTCTCCTAGGGAAAAGCTTATCAATTTAAGAAGTTCTTCTGACCCAGAAAATAACCCCACCTACACACACACACACACACACACACACACCCCGTGCCTGCGTGCACACTGAGGGACTCCTGTGACGCGGACACACAGACACGCTGCAGTGAAGGAATGAGACAGGTCAGCTCCGTCGGTCTCAGCACCAGCAAGTCTCAAAGCGCAGCGCTCCGCAGCGCTGCGTCCCCTCTGCCTGCTCCCGCGCTGCCAGCGACAGCTCCGCTGGGCTCGGCCAGCACCAGGCCCAGAGGACCCTGCCTCGGGGCGCTGAGGGCGGAGAGAGCCAGGGGCGGGCGTCGGAGTCGGGGAGAAGTGGCCGTGTGCCCCTCTGGGGTCAGGGTTAGAGCTGAGGAGAGGACACATCCGTCCCTACAACCTCCTGCTGGCTCTCCTGCACGTTAAGAGGGGTCGCAAGCCCCGTCAGGGATGATTTGCCGTGTGACACAGGTCAATGAACAGGCAGCACACACGTCCACGTTTCCTGCCCCTCCCAGCTCTTTCTGCGCGAACAGCGGCCTTCCAGCGGCCTTCCGGAACCGGCCGGCTTCGCACTTCCGCGGAGACAGCCGCAGCGGGTTACTGTTTCCCAGTCACGACCACCGAAGTCCCTCGCGCGGACGCCGCTGAGAGCAAGGCGCCCGGGGCACCTCGGAGGGGCGGGTCTCATTGCCGCGGCTCAGACTCAGATGCCAAGGAGGACAACAGAAAACTGCCTCCCTGTGTTTCACAACTCAGGGTTCCCAGCCTTCCGTCATGCATTCTGGGACAGAGTTGTCACGGATCCATAGGCAGGTCTTTCAGCAGCCCGGGGGCGGGGGGGAGGAAAGGCCGCCCCGGTTCAGTCCGGTTCAGTCCCGCTGCCTTGGCGTGCGGACGCTTTGCCTGTTAACGCTTAGATTCCCTTTCCCAGCTGAGCGCTTAAATTGTTCGTTTAAATGAAATCCGAACTAAAACTACAGCCATCATCACGAACAGGCAGGATCCCGTCATCTCGGCTCCCGATCAGCGGAGGGCCGGTCGGTGCTCGGCGTTTGCGCAGCGCGGCGTCACCTGCCAGCCGTGGGGGGACGGCCCGACTCGGCCGCGCGGCCCTGGCCCGGGGGACGGCCGGCCGGCAGCAGCCAAGACGCTCTTCGGCTCAATGGAAAACTCCAGAGCGAGGGCCAGACCCGTTCCAGAAATCGTCTCCACTTCCCATCGGACCCCGACTCAGGCCACCCCCACAGCCACTGTCATCTTCAGTTTTAAACAACAGGGGCACCGGTGCCAATGTGACCGACCTGTCACAAGTACTGACGGTGTTCACAATTGTCTCTTTCCTGCCAGGAATGCAGAGGGACCCAACAGGGACGCCGCACCTCCACACGCGGAGACGAGGGACATGGCTGAATGTTTAAAGCAAAGGGCAGTGAAATGACAACACTGAACAGTGACTTGGCACAAGTATGTACAATGGAGACTGCCTCAAGGCAAAGCTGACACTTGTCTAAAATGGAAAAATCCACGTGCACTTTCCAAAGCATCTAACTGGGAAATAGTCATTGTCCCTCATATACATTCAATCGCCAAAAGATAAAACGCGGATCTTGCTATTGGTCAAATTTAGTGTTGCTTTTGCACGTCCCCAGTTGGGTGTAGGCTGGGAATGGGATGGATCACGATTCCCTCTCAGGTAAGAGTCTCTCTTTGAGGATGACACACCAAGCCTATCTTTGGCAGCTCTAGGTCCCCAGACTCCAAATTATCAAGGCACTTCCACGTTCTAGATTATTCCCACCAGGGCAGGGGGAGCCCAGTCTCAGAGGACCTCAGGGGACGCTGCATTCCCCGCTGGCTGGATCAGGTCCCGACCGGCCTCAGCAGCTCCATTTCCACGAAAGCTTTCTGGACGGGCCTGGTCTCTCGAGTTAGATGCCTGTGAATTTCACTGCCAGGACCACTGCGGCTGCGGGCGGCGGTGCCCGCCCTGCGGTGCTCCTATTCTGGCCTCTCTGCTCCACCGTCCTGTCTGCAGTGGAGCCTTGGCTGGCTCGGGACCGATTCGTCCAGAGCTGGGGCAAAGTGGCTCTTCAGGACCACCGGTGGTATCCTTAGCTAATGCTCTGAGAGCGGTGGGTTTTTAATAAGCTCAGATAATCCTAACGGGAAGTCAAAGAATTGGAACCTGCCCTGCATCCCCCCGGAGCCCTTGGTGCCTCAGCGTCACACCTGTCGACCGTGGAGGCGAGAAATGCCATCTTTGGAGCTCAGTCTCCTACTAGACGACTCTTTCCTAACGGCTGTTGCAGTGAGAGACCAGTGGCCCTGAAGTCTGCCATGTGTGGTGTCTTCCTGTTCTAACGGTCCTTTCCACAGCTGTGCTTTTACATGTTCGTGTGGGTAATCCGACTGACGCCTGGCTCCTGAGCTGAGCTGCAAGCTCCGTCGGGGTCAGGACGAGATTTGTTTTACTGAGCACCGTTGGTTGTGCAGTGCCTCGTATACAGCATGGCACTTAGTAAGTGACTGATAAATGTTTGTTGAATTAATATTTATTCGTGAAATGAGTAAAATGTGGTCGTTTCAGTATTCTCAGTGGCTTTGCTTGTTTAAGCACTCAACTGGCTAAACTCAAAACATTGACTCTGACCGACACTATTTTTCAGTTGTAGACTTACATAAACCAACAGTAATTAAAAACGTTGCTGTTTTATCACAGAACAGTCTCACTGTACTCTCCCCCAATCAAAAATTTTTAAGTTAATCCGTTTTAAATCCCTATTTATTTAGTCTACCATATTTGTATGATCTTTTTACATGATCTAATTTAATTCTTCCTTCAACTCTTTGTAATAGGATTTTTAGTCCCATTTACAGACAAGGAAACTGAGATGCAGGAATGTTGGTTTTTCAGGCTCACATCGCTAAGTGACAGCCACTTAGTGTCATTAACTCCTGCTCCTCTCAGGGGTTTGCCACTCACAGAGCTAGTTCAAAGGCAAAAATAATGCTATTTATTCTTTCTATATGAAACCTGTCTACGGAGAAGGCCCATCTGTGTGGGAAAGGACAAATCTGAGACAGTAACTCATGACTGCACTTGGCATGTTTTAATGAATGCTCAATTCCATCATCAAAAAAATTTTTTTTAACTTCCTTTCTAATCAAAGCTGAATCACCAGTTGCAATAATTCCTGTTATTCATAGCCTTCCCCTACCACGCATCAGGATAAGTTGGATGTACTTGCGCACCCTCTGGGTCACGTTCAGTAATTCCCAGATAGAATATTAACATATTGCTTCACTGGGGCCCGAACTGCTTTCAACTACTTGCTGGGTGCTCTAACCATCTCTGTTTAGCTTACCGAGGACTATCTCCCAAAGGAGACTTTTAAATCAGTACACTTCATTGCCTCCCTGATGTCAGGAAAAGTACATGCTGAAACACAGCCAGCTTGGAAAACATCAGTCCACCAGGGGCTGTGGCTTTCTGTCTTACTGAGAGCTCAGAATGCAATAGTGGGAGAAAGAAAGATTGAGCAAGAGCCTGGGCCGTGGAAAATGGAATCTCTTTCCTGTTCCTAAGTTCATCTTCGGGGGCTGATGGGTGCAAATCAGATAATAAACATGAAAGCATTTCCTAAACCATGCCATGCATTTATTACATTTGCCATTAATTAGAAAAACATTAGAAACAACAAATTTAAAACAGGGATTTGGGGATTACCTGACAGTTGGAATCGTTCCCATTCGTTTTGACAATGAATAGCACCGTTTTCATTAGTAAACTGGCTACGTAAGTTAATTCCTGACAGCTGCCTGGGATAGCAGAATAGGCATAGTTGTCAAAGATAATAGAACTGTGTGATCAGACTGAGTTCCTCAAGAAAATAACCAGCTCTCATCTTGGTATTCCTGCTGCCTTGCTAGGCAGTGCCTGGGAAAACTGAACTCCCCAGTGAATGGTTGTTGAAGCAATGAATGAGTGAATAAATGACATCCTCTCGGCCCACTATCCCATCTGCAAAACAAGAATAATCCTAATGTGATACTGTGAGCTTCAAGTAGGGTCATGTTTGATTGACACACACCCCTGAGCAGAGTGCCTGGCCTCATGAATATTCAGTAAATGATTGCCCCTTTTTCTTTCTCCCTCCTTCCTCTTGGTGGGTCTCGTGTTGCTTTTCTGCCCTCCTATGTGAGAATGAGTTTCCACGTGTGAGGAAGAGATCAACATGTGACAGTCTGTGCTCCACCCATAAGGTCAGAACAGTGCTGCATTTCCAGATCCTGCCCCTGGTGGTTTCCCCATGTTGGGTTCCCATGTTCCCCAGCTGTATGATACAACTAAGGCCCTGCTTCAGGCCCCCTTCGCGATTTCTGGTATAAGGTCGTCCTGAGTCACGCAGCATATCCACCTCTGGAGCCCAAACCCTTCTCTCTACACAACAGGACCTCTCCCAGAAGGATTATAATAATAAGCATTACTTTTCCTGGTGACCCATGGGCAGCATTTCTCAGGGTGGAGACCAGGCTCACTATTTCTTTATTTCTTTTATGACATAGTATGAATGTTTTCAGCATTTCTTTTTTTTTTTTTTTGCAAGGCTCAAATTTCCTAACAATTTTTCTTTTAGCAAGACAACACTTAAAAGAGAAACTTGAAGGAAAAAAAAAAGAGAGAGAGAGAGAAATCTGATTGGGTAGCTGTGAAAATAGTTCATAGGAAAATTTTGTCCCCAGAAAGAGCTTGGGGTCAGTCCCTTCTCGACATCTGCGGTTGGAAGAGGCAGATAACAGAGGCGTGAAAGCTGGAAGTGAAGAGGAAGGCTGGGTCATGACCCCGTCTTTGGAAGAGAATGAACTAAACTGTCAGGGTCGGAGTCAAAAAGCAGTGCTTGCTAAAGGCAGTGTGAGCTGGGAGGATCCTTGGCTCAAATGTGGACAAAAGAGAGAAAATGAGAAGAGAAAAGCAAGAGACCTGGGACTCAGTTTGGGAAACCAGATAAGAAAAGTCATCTGAAGATCTCTCTCGACCACTATGCTAGAAAGCCGGTTCTCTGCCAGGATGAAACTTACTCGCACAACGAGGCATGTGTGTCCCTTTGGTCACAGTGGACACTTCAACTAGCACTTGTGGCTAAACTTAAGTCATGGGACTCGGGACTATAAGGAAGGGGGCTGTGGAAGTACCCATGTTTTCAACAGACAAACCAGACAGTTTGAGAGTAACCAGATCAAGTCAGAAAACACCACGGAAACCAAACACTGGCAAAGGGACCACCACCCTATCACAACTACACAGAGTAAGGTCTGCCCCCAAACACAGGTCCACGGAGGAACACAGAAAATCAGCAGATGCCACAGCGGCAGAGGATGAGGGCCACCGGCTTAGTCCAAGTGGGTCACAAAATGAAGTTTAAAAGGCAAGTGAGCATTTATTTCAAATCAAGGAAATCAACACCAGTACTTAAGAAAATGGCATACAAACGCAGAGAGATCTTTAAGTCCCACAGACTGCAGCTCATTTGGAGTAATACATAGCCAAAGTATAAAACCATGAAAATGGAACAGGGGCTGCAGCTCTCTAAGAGCACACTTGGCTGGCTGGCATTTAAACCGAGAGTTCCAATTCAGACAAGTGTAGGAAGTACTCACATAATAAATCTCAGAGAATATGTGTTTTCTTGTTACAAAGTAATCAAGCGACTGAACAGGCTGTCTTCTTAAATTGACAGGTGTATTTTGTCCCTGGAGAAATGTCCGCAGAGGACAAGATTTGCTGTGCTGTCTTCTTAAATTGACAGGTGTATTTTGTCCCTGGAGAAATGTCCGCAGAGGACAAGATTTGCTGTGCTGTTAAAAGTGAAAGAAAATGCATTACTGTGGAAATGAGGGGTAGGGGGTAGAAAGTGGGGTGATTCCACCGAGTCTGACACATGCCTCCGGGGCAAACTGGCTACTGGTCTTTTATGACCCTCCAAAATAGCAAAGCAGCATCCACTCCCAGCATGCTTCCCACTCCAGACTGCTAATGTGACGCTCCCTCCCCGACTTGAAATACGACTTTTGTAAGTTTTGCATGTATTTTGCCTACTTTCTTCATTGTCCACAAGTTGGCTCCAAATGTCCCTTCAGTAAGGCGGCCAAACAGAAGAAACACAGACTTCTAATATTACTTCCTTCAGTACTTTTTGGGCTTTTTCTTTGGGTAGGTGGGGAAGGACAGTCAGCCCCAATTTCAGAATTCTGGGCTTTGCCGTGTAAATATCTTGGGTACCAGAACCTTGCTCCAGAGACTCAAAAGTTGGGGCCCTAGGAAACACTGCCCTCTGGGGCACCTCCTACAATTCATATCCATGCTGCTACTTCGTGCACTAGGACTAAAAAGAAAAAAATCTGCCTCTTGTTTAGAAGCCAATGATCCAGAAGGTATGGATTATTAACGATTTTTTCAATTTCTCTTATTATAACGTGTTTTGACAAGGAAGGGGCATTCAAATACATTTCTTTATAATTTAAGATGTGACGAAAAGGATGGTGAGTGAGAGACTGAAACTGGAGGAACATGACTTAGGATAAACGTATCTCTTAGAAATACACACATACACAGATACATACATGTATGACTGTGGACAAACATGGACAACCCTATCCTTCCACCATAATAGTGATGAAACAGAACTAAATTTTTGTTTTAACCAAACTTAAATGAAAGGATAAGAAATGCCCAGTTGCCACAAAAAAAAAAAAAAAATTCACAATCTGGAATATAAGCCTTAGGCGCTGGGAGTTGGGGACAGAAAACCGGGCTTTGGGTCCGTGCATGGGAGAGGACTTAGAACCAAGACTGGCGCACACAGCGCAGAACCTTCAGTGCTCCCCGCATCCACCACCAGAACGCTGCCGCCAGCCAGCGCAGAGATAAACTACTGCTGCGGCGCTGGGGCAGCAGGAGGAAGTTACCTGAGGAAAAAAGAGAACACCTACGCACAGGCGTGGCTCTAGATTTATACCACTGCAAGGTGAGAAAATGGCCCCAAATGGTCCAAACCTATTCTGGCCCATTAAAGTCCCAAATTCCTGTGCAGCAATACCATCAAAACCTGGGACCTGGGTCATTCACAAAATAAACAGCGCTTGCTGAAGATGTGTTCATAATCCACGAGGAAGAAAACCACCATTAGCGAGAGGCAACAGATGCAGCTAACAGAAAAATCAGCATCCCCAAGAACTCAAAAAAATAGAAAAATAAATATGATTTCAATGATTTTTTAAAAGAATAGAAATTATAATGAAAAATGAGTATAAAAAAAACAGGCAAATTTGAAAAAGAACCAAAGACAACTTCAGAAATACAAAGTAAAGGCAATGAAATTAGAAACTCAATGGCTGGGATAAACAACAGATTACACAGGGCTGAGAACAGAATTAGTGAGATAAATACAAAGGAGCTCCTGAGAATACAGCACAGAGAAATCTGGAACATATAAAACAGGGTATGTTCACTATAAGTCTAAATGAAATCCCAGAAGGAAAGAACAGAATGGGAATGAGATAATATTCAGCAAAATAAGAACATCCAAAATTTTCTTAGTGAAGACCACAGTTGAGACCTCAACAAAGAGGAACAAAAATAAACCTATTATCTAAACACAGAGGTGAAACGGCCCCTTTTGTTACAACGGGGGCCTGTTCACCTGCGGCAAATGTATCTGATTTTTGCTCTGTAAACCTATCTTGCCCTTCCCCGATGAACTTTGCTTCATGTTTAAAAATAAATAAAAATAAACATAGTGGTGAAACTAGAATATCAAAGACAAAATAAGGTGAGAAAATGAACTCATGCTGGTTATAAAATAGTCAGAATCCAAGAATGTATTCACACATGCTGTGTCTCACCTCCATGGATGCAGAGACCTAGACCTAACACAACAGCAGCACGTTCTCTGACTTCCTGGCTCTCTCATGCTCTGTGGGAATGGGTGCAGCTCAGTTTCAGAAAACCTCCATTTAGTCCAAAGTTTGTCTAAACAGACTCAACAACCTACTGCCACACACCCAGCGGTACCAAGCTACTTATCTTAGTTGAGTCCTGGATTTTTACTCTAAATTTCACTCGCGTATATACTATTCTACTGTATTACAACTGTCAATTTTTCTTAATGCCCAACTAATTAAAATGTTGATTACCTAATTTATCCAGTAATAAACACCTAAGGTGTATTTTGATGACAAGAATCCCATCTTGTGGCA
Source organism: Propithecus coquereli (assembly GCF_000956105.1). Lineage (NCBI taxonomy): Eukaryota > Metazoa > Chordata > Mammalia > Primates > Indriidae > Propithecus > Propithecus coquereli. The sequence continues at coordinate 4,865,965 of NW_012155062.1, read as the reverse complement.
AAATGTTTCACAACCAAGTTTGGCTATATACTGTATTGCCATTCTCGCTCAGAAGATAAATCTGTGTTGAGAAGTTATCATTTTATCTGCTTTACCAGACAGAATTTCTAACCCAGCATTTATCTTATGTCTGTGATGGCACCAAAGTATGCAGTAAATCTGTGGAGCACGGTAATTCTGGGGTTTGTGAGTTATTTTCAAGTGAAAGCTGGTAGTCTTTGCAGTTTACTGCAAGAATATTTTAAGAGAAAAGCAAACACTGATGCTGGGTTACCTTCTGAAATATTATCATCTGTTCATTCTAGGGAGGGTTCAGATGTTCTACTTTCTACAAGATGAATTCATTTGGCTAAAGCAATCACAAGTCAAAAACTCCCCAAACCCACAACAAATGGCACCCTAATTAATGGCCATACATAATAAAGCTACCCCACACGGCACATTTATATTTTATATCCTTCATATGTTACTCCTCTAAAAGGTGGCTTTTAATCAATTTCTCTTCCCTTACTATTTTAAAAGGCAGTAAAACTAGATTCTAAAATATTCTCTCCATTTTTTCCTTTACCAGGAACGAAGACTGTCCCTATTTGGTTTTCCTAAAGAGATTCTGAAAGGCCTTATTTTTAATAAGCTAAAAAATGTAATAAAGCACTGAGCATGCTGTCTCGCTCAAAAACATTAGCCATTAGTATTGTGTCTATTATCACTGTTGTTGTTGCTGACAATAGAGTACTGAAAGACCCCAAATACCTTATTTGTGTTTATCTCCTTCAACTGTCACAAAGTCTTAAAAAAAATCCAGTTCAAACAAGGCAAATTACTTTTTATCAAAAGCAAAATATAAACAATATTTTTCTCCTCAAAATCTGTTCTTGAAAGGTTTAAAAAGGACAGCAGATTAATATTAAAACAGCATTTTATTTGTTAATGTCACATAAGAAATTTAAGCAAGTTACACTATCTTAAAAAACACAAACTAATGCATTTTAATAGCGAAACCCTCCCCCCTCCCCCGCACTGCCCTCATGAATTAAGAATCTAAGAGAAGTAACCATAAAACAAAGTTTTGCGGAATCCTTCATCCAGAGTGCTTACATGATGATTAGGTTAATATTGCCTTCTTACAAAATTTCTTTTCCATTTAAAAAAAATCTGTAACTTTGATTGCTTATTACAAAAAAATTCAGTACAAAAAGTTCAATATATTGAAAAATGCTTCCCCCCCTCCCTCACAGCACCATGATATATAGCAGAGAATAATCAAGAGCAGATTGCCAATGTAGATGGAGCAATCTTCAAATTACACTGAGACACACAGTGGTTTATTTACCCTCCCCACCCTTCTCATAAGAAATTAAAAAAGGAAAAAAAAAAACTGCACATACGAAAAAATGTCAAAAAATTGAGGAATCCTTTCCAAACAGTACACAGTTAGTTCAGTGTCAATAATTCACATCTTGCAACAAAGTTTATGGACATGATTTCTTTTACAAAACTTTCAGTGTCAAAAAGGAAATTAAGGCCATCAGATTCGCAGCTTTTTAAAAATTCACATAAAGGAAATATAAAAATATTCTGTGCTTCTGAGAAGGCTCTGCACTGTATATAGGTGAGGATTACCATACTTCTTTATTTTGAGGAAGACAGTTGATTTGAGAAGTTTACATAATTGCACAACTTCTGTTGGATGTTCTTGAGGCTCCCTAATGAGGAAAACAGAAGAAAAAAATTAGTGCTAAAAAATGGATCAACAGTTTTCTAAAATGAGATGAAATCTTTAACTATAAGGATACTACAAATTCGTATTACCTAACTTCAAATGGGCCCTTTAAAAAAACAAAAAACTTCTGTTCTAGATCCCTACATCAATTAAATGAGAATTTCTCATTTAACTGGGGAAAGGTATCTATGTATATATAATTTTAAAGTAATTCTAATATGTGGCTGAAGTTGAAAACCACCCTTCGGTAACCTCCTTTGATAACTTAGGAAACAGGAGGTCAGTGAACTGCATTTGAATAACCACATCAGAGAATATGGCTTGCTGGATACTGAACTTCCATATCTGGAGGCATCTGCACTGGATTTGTCCTCAAATGTGAACTCAGAATGGCTCCTCTAGCCATATCTTTATTACCCATTAATTCCTTAAAACCTCATAATATGGCTTCTGATTCACCACTGATTGAACTCAAACTAGTTTCTTGGAGGTCACCAAAAAACTTCTAATCAATTCAAAAGGCCATTGGATTCACCCTCAAATGTGAAGCCAAAATAGCTGTTCTGCCCTTCCATCTTCCCTGTTGAACCCTGATATCATTATTTTCTATGATCGCACAGCTAAAAACCTCACACACATCTCTGACATCTTTTTTTCTTCTCTCACCCTCAAGTTAGTCATCAAGCCTTAACAAATTTCCATTTATATACTCCCTCAGTGTCTCTGCAATCTCCTTCTAGAATTAATCCCCATGATTCAGTTTGCACAGTGATTATTCTATTTGTCTGAATTTCTTCTTCGCTCCAAACTGTGCAGAAGCTACATGCCCAGGCATTCCAGTCAGTTTAACACCAATCTTTCAACTTCATTATCTCTCACATAAACCCTACAAAAACAACTGGATGGACAGATACACTTGGTGCTAAAGTCTTGACACAGTATCTGTAGTGACTTAAAGATCACCATAAATTCTTTGCCATTCCTCCCCGCAAGAGATGGAGACTACCCTCACCTTGAATCTGGGCTGGCCTTATGACTTATACCCTAAGTGAATGTGGTAGATAGGACACTGTGCCAGTTCTGGGCTGGCCTTTCAGAGACCTGGTGCTCTCTCCACTTAGCCTCTTAGCCAACTGCCATGTTGCAAAACAGCTAGGGCTAACCTACTAAATTATGACAAGCCACATGGAAAGAGACCTGCAGGATATTCCAGCCACAGCAAACTCCCAGCTAAACGTAACTGAGTTCAGTCTCCACCATGTGGAGCAGAAGAACCGCCCAGCTGAGCTCAAACCATAGAATCGTGGGAAGTCAGAAATCACTGTTTTAAGCCTCTAAGTTGTCAGGTAGTCTGTAAATGTAGCAACAGATAATTCAAACACCATCAAAACACCATCATCTGACTTCTCTCTAATACCTGAATAACTTCCCATCCTTCAAAATACTGAACAAGCACCACTTCCAAGAGTTCTCAGCTACTCTGGTGGCCTGGAGAAGCCTTCTCCAGTGTTTGACCTGTTATAACTCATGTTCTGAGCCACTTGTCTGGCATCTTGAGATATCCTCTTATATTGTTATTTTACTTCTAGTCATTATCATGTTTCCCATTAAGGGCAGGAAATGGATCTTGTGCTTGTTTCTTGTTAAAGCCAAGTGTAAAACAGCTGTTCTTAAATATTGCTCCAAAATGTATGAGAAAACATCCAGGTAAAAAATTCATTCTACCTTATATAACCCTTCTCAACCCTAGGGGCTAAACACTTAAAAGAATGTTTATTAGAGTAGGACTGGGACTAATGAAGCAAAGCAAATTTAAAATTATAAATCTGGAGACATGGAAACAAAGTCTTATCAGGATAAGGGCAGGGATTTTGATTAATGAACAGACTCAAACAGCTTGAGAATATAAATTGAGGGCTCATTAGTTATTAATAACTCCAATTTAATTATAATTAAAACAAAATTTGGAGTTTCTTTATTTCAAGGGTTCTCAAAAGTCCAAGCATCAGCTAAAATCTATCCTGCAATTAGATAATGGTTAGGAACTTAATATAGCAAGAATTTCATTTCATATTGAAGTTGAATATTGCTTTGTTTTTTTTAGCTTATATGTAGATACTTGCTCTAATTTAGTGATCTAAACTTTTTAATCACAGAACGCTACAGAGTAAATAAGTTTTGGGGCATGCAATCTAATCCATATATACTTATTTATTAGTATATACATGTCCTACCATAACGTATTACATACATTAGAAAACAAAAGACAAAATTGAAATCTGATAGAATGATAAACAAATAAAAATTAAAAAAGAAGGGATAACATATTATTCCAGCACTTTAAAGCATAACCTTGAATACCCCTTTAGGAAGTACAAACCCTAGTTAGCAGATAACTGCTCTGGTTCATCAAGTAATGGGGGTGGGGAGGGAACAAACCATACTATTGGTTTTTCATGTAATTCTGTTAAAATAAACATATTAAAATAAAGTAATACCTGCTGGTGGAAAAGTTCTTCTTCAACAACCACTCCAGCTGCTTCTTCCTCCTCCTCTTCCTCTTCAGGTATGGTTGTTTTAAAGACTGTACTTCTTTGAGCAACCTCCTAAAAACAACAAGTTTAATTTTAAGTTAAAAACCACACTTAAAATCACAAAGCCTGCAGGTGAGAGGAATCTTTGCTTAAGAACCAGCATTTCTGTTTATTATTTAAAAAGAAAAAAAAGTCATTCCATCGGTAACTTTTGTTAGTGAACTGGAATTTCTGTGTAATTAGTAGCAGTTCTTAGACCTTTCAATATTCCCTGCAGGGGAGCTACTGGTGTCAAATTTGAAATACCTGCTGAGAAATTTCTGCTGCTTTTTAATCCCTTTCTGTTGCTAAGAATTCTGCAAATGATTTGGCATACTAAATTCTTTATAAAACGCAACATGAATTCAGCTTAAACATCTTAGCTGCTAGCAAAGAGAAGGTGTTAAATAAATGCTAAAGAAAATGAAGCTGACCGCCAATGCTGTAATCTCAGTGACTATGGTGGCAAAAGAGCTACCTGACGAGTGAGATGAAAAGGACAAGCTCCCTTCATTCCTTCAGCAACGGGCTCCTCTTGAATGAAATGGAAGCAAGACAGATGAGCCCTATTTACTAATAACATATTAGTGAGGTTCCAATGTATTCTGTACAGAAATAGTTCTCCGGTCATTCAGCAGAGTTCTTACAGAAAGACACTATTTCCATCTCCTACTAAAAGGCTCAAGTACAGATTACTTTCCTGTAGAAAATTCTGACTTGGCACAACCGCAGGTGCGTTTTTGTTTAAGCACAAGGCTAACCTGATGATGCGGCAGCAAGTAAATGAGTGTGTCCTCCAGAGTGCTGCAGAGCAAATAATTTTATTCTATACCCTGCCCTAAGGTCACTCAAGAAAGATAACTTCACAGAGGAAGACACTACAATTACTTCAGTGAAAGCTTATCTAACATAGTCCAGCTAGTTTAAAATGGCAGAGAAGAAAACCAAAACTCAGTGCCATAGAAATGAGACTTCAATTTTAAATATGCCCAAGGATACACTTTGTAAATGAAGTAAGGTAGTAGAATAGCATTTTGTAGGGATTTGATTACTATTGCAGGACCAGGAAAGATAGGCTATTTTCAGTCTTTCAATTAGCCATAACTTCAATTCTGTGGAATCAGTCTCTATTTCCAAACACAAATAGCCATTTCACAAATATCAGTCTGTTTTAACCAAATTAGTAATAATGCAAAAGCACATTAATTTCTTAGATCATCTGCAATGCTTTGAACCAACATTATCAACTAGGTCTAGGAGATAACAGCATATGAAACGAAAAAAAAAAAATCTCGAAAAGCTTTGAGTATACCCAGCTTTTCTCAACTCATCTTAAAATGAAAAAGAAGTCAAAGAAAATTTTGTTACAGAAGTTTACATTCCAGCTTCCAGCGCCTCATGGCAGTGCATGCATCCCACATGCAAACACTGGCTCTTAGGCTCGGGATCTAACTTAAGACAGTTAGCCTCAGTGAGAAGCTTCGTAAACAGCAACTTGCCCAAATTCATTAATTATGAATTACTTCAACAGAACTACGTCTAATGTAGGCCTACTGTTAAGCACTTTTCATTTGAAAACATTTAAAAACCAATTAATCCAATGCAGAAAGCCCGTATAGAAAATGACAGAGCATTTAAACAATGTCTAAAAATCTAGATAGAAAAGTAGTAAAACAATTTAGAACCAAAAAGTTATTGGGAAGTTTAGACCCAGGAAAATGTTATTAATCAAGATGCTAATAGAGAAATGTTTTTACCCACCCTGCAACCAAATCCCCTTAGCAAGGTACCCAACCGTAATTAAGTATCCTGAAAGGTACACATCAGTGTTCTCACATAACAGGTTTTACTCTCCACATAAAACGCATCATTGGTCTGCCCCTGCTCGAAGGCGGGGGTACACAGAAGTACACTAATTTATTCGGCAGGACACTGAAGCCAGCTTGCACCTGCTGACTGTGCTCACCTCTGCACAACCCCGTGTCAGCCACATCATGATGGAAGGCCGAGAGCAGCCACAGGTGGAATCTCCATTCCGTGGTGATTTCCACACCACGGAAATCAGAAAATGCCACAAACCAGGGTGATTTTTTATTGATGGAAAGTCAATTATTTATACATTATATATTACAGCTCTATATACACAAATAATCATTTGCATGAACAACAGTTTCAGTTATATCTATATTCTGGAAGGTTTGAGGAACTACTTTATTTTTTATTTCCCTCACAGAAAAACATCTTACTCTGTCATGGCGATATTTGCTGTTTTTAACCACCCAGCACCTATCTCTCCCCTCATGCCTAGGTAAGAGCCCCCAGTTTTCCCTGGACCTTCATCTCCCATGGAGCACACATGTGTCACAAGGAGCCCAGTGCGATCTAGCTGTGGAGAGGAAAGAACTCAAGCTCTAACTCCATCCTCCTGACACCAAGAACTGGTTTGAGGTGGGCACATGACCCAAGCTGGTATAATAAGAACGAGGCCCAGGATATGGACTTCACAGGGGAAGATGTCCTTTCCCACGAAAAGGGAACAGGAGTGACGTAGCTCCCTCTGGGAGCAGCTGGCCACTACCCTTCATTCCCAAGACAGGTGACCCAGGGAGAAGAGACAACAGACGGGACCTTTGGGGACACCGTCTGAGCCACTGGATAAAGTCTACTCTCTGAATTTTTGATTACATGAACCCAAAGAATTTCCATTTTTTCTACTAAGCCAGCTTAATTGGGTTTTCTGACAATTCCAATGCCCCAGCAAGAAAGGCGATATAAAAAATTAAACTAACTTAAGCCAATTGCCTACACTCTTATTGAGAAGTGGTCTTTATAGTGGAGTTTATAGATTATTGCTAATATGGTCTGGTACCTACCAATAAACAAACACGGCCTTACAGAATTAAATGAATAAAAGCCAAAAGTATGTGTCTAATGATCACAGAAGAACCATATTCTTAATACTTCCTCTCCTCATTTCTGATACAAGTCATTTAAAACAAAGCCTAGCAAGCAGAAGGCAGTAGAAGTCTGTTAACCACCACCAACCAAATAATCTAATATTCAGTGACGTCGTCAGTGAGACCGCCTTAAGACTTCCCATGTCGCAGTGTCTGCTTCGTTTATGTCGTCTTACTGAGTGCTTTAGACCTGCCGCTGCATTGCACATGCGCTCCTGCAAGGTTGTTTCCTACTTGGAACACATTTTCACACAGGGAAAAATGGTGACTACATTCCATGGCTCACAAAAAAGCCTCTTTAATCTGCCATATACTCCTTATAACAGTGCTTTTCAACCTGAGATCACCAATCCTTTTTTTTGAGACAAAGCCTCACTCCGTCACCCTGAGTAGAGCGCAGTGGCGTTACTGTAGCTCATTACAACCTCCAATTCTTGGGCTCAAGTGATCCTCCTGCCTCAGCCTCCCGAGTAGCTGGGACTACAGGAGCACACCACAACGCCCAGCTAATTTTTCTATTTTTAGTAGAGATGGGGTCTCACTTTTGCTCAGGTTGGTCTCAAACTCCTAAGCTCAAGCGATCCTCCTACCTCGGCCTCCCAGAGTGCTAGGATTACAGGCGTGAGCCACCGTGCCCAGCCAGAGATCACTAATCTTAACAATGTTTTAAAAGAGACATGTATTCTGCCAATTTCAGACATCAGGAGGGACTACCAGCATAGGAGTTGCAATTAGTTCCAGCACGTGGGTGGCAGCACCCATGACAGCTGGGTAGGATTCCAAAGCGCAGAGGACAGGAAGTGAGCAAGAGCTTCAGCACACAATACAGGAGGGAGAGCCGGCACCTTAACCCCGGAAGGTATTTGTAAACTACCCCTACCCCTACCCTGAGAACCTAGCAGGTATTTGGAAATGAATTCCCCAGATGCACCTCACACAACTGTACTAAGGTCTACAGAGAAAACATCAGATGCTGCTTCATTTTCAATCTCTGTCTGAGACCAAGGGCACTCCTTCACTCAGCAGACAATGAATTCCTTATGGAGAGCAGTCTAAACACGAGATGTTTACAGGAGGGATGGATGGGAAGATGCCCAGGACCAGGACTTTCTATGCGAACACTTCAGACTCCCATAATAAATGCTGTTATTACTTTATTTCTCTGAACTTAAGTGAAGGTCCATGTCTGATTACAAAGAAAAAATTATCCAGCAAATGCTTACCGCCTGTTACGTGCCAGGCACAATCCCAGTGATGTCCAGAACAGACTCCTGCCCTCGGTGTGCCGCTTCTAGTAAGCAAGGCAGGCTGACAAGCACCGTGTGGGTGAGAGGTCTGCCGCTGGCACTATGGGAGTAGAGAAGGAACCTCAAAGGGGACACTGTGATTTGAGCTGCTGACCACTCCCCTCCTTCGCAGACACTTGCCTCTCTTGGTTTTCCTGACACCACACTCACTGTTTTCCTCCTGCCTCACTGGCTGCACCTGCCTTCTTTGCTGTAACTTATTCCCAATGTCAACATTTTCTAGGCCTCAATTTTGAACTCTTCTCCACTGACAAACTCTTTCTAGTCAGCCGTCCCGTAACTCTAAATACCATTTATGCCAAGAAGCCTCCCAAACATCTCTAGGCTTCAAGTAAAAGTTCCAGCAGTCTCCTAGCCAACTTCATTCGCTTGGATATCTAACTGGGGTCTCATACTTAACAGGGCCAGAAGAGGTCTCTTGATTACCTTCCGACCCTTCTCCCCATCAAGCCTGTTATTTCTCCTGAAGCTTCCTTGGTAACTGGCACCAGGACCATCCAGGGTCCCAAGCAAACAAGCCAGGGGTCAACGATTGCCATCTCTCTCTCTCATCCCTCACATTCACCCTTATCGTACAGCCTACTAAGTCGACCTCCAAAATATCTCTTCAGCCAGTTCACTTCTCTTTTACCTAGAGAACCATCTCAGTCTAAGTTACCTTCCTCGGTTGCGTGATCTCTGCCTGTTTTTGTTCCCTACAATCCACACAGCAACCTGTTTTCTTTACTCTATTCATTTACCGAGAAAGCTCCATTAACATGCTTGTTTATGGCAATAGCAACAAAGAAGGGACTGACTCTTAAACTCTGCAGAGGCTCAGTGATGTTCTGTACAGCACCTAGATAAGTTGGTTGACGAGGGAAAGACAGGGATGAAACCAAGCTTGCCTAGCTTCAAAGCATGCTTTAGCTGCTTTATCAGGAAGTGGTATTTCTAAGGCTAATATTGACAGGGTATATGGTGTCTTCACATGGTAGCGGGGGGAGGTAAAGTTCTTAGACAAGAGTTCTTAAGACTGACATGTTGAAAACATACACACCAAGCAGATGTACACTCCACAATCTTCAAACTCAGTGTCATGCACACTCTGAGAGTTAGAAAGGTTAATAACATAAGCATTTACTACATAAATATACTACGCCAGATACTGTGTCAAGTGTTTCCTAAGGATTGTCTTATTAATATTATCTCATTTATACTGTCTCACTGATATCCATTTTTGAACACGAAAACTAAGATAGAAAGGTGAAGTTACGTGTCCGAAGTCACAAAGCCAGTCCGTGTGCAGCAGAGAAAGAAACTGGACATAGACAATCTGACTCTGGAGCCCGTGCTCACAATCAGTACTCTGTGATACACTCCTATTTATTCCTAAAATTTAAAGATAGCTTTAGTTCGATTTACTTAGCAGCCTTGGTCTGATTTAAGCAATCAGGTACTTCACATTTCAATTTGATTTTTGAAAAGAAATCATGCTTTCACGGTGAACTTTCAGGTGAAACTGACGCTGTGGCGGTACTGATAAAATGGCCATACCTCTCCCTGAGAATTTCTTAAGATAACCTTCACATCTTCGCCAGTGCCCCAAGAGTTCTGGTTCTTCCAGATGAGGTCGGTGGGAGGACTGGCTGTGACACCAGCATTTGCAGCCCAAATCTGGAAAAAAGAAAGGACATCAGTATCCCCAGAACCCAGCTCTCTGGCATGCCAATGACAGCAAAAAGATGAGACTGAAAACACTGGATTCCAAAGGTCTGAGAACTAGGCCCTAGCTTCAGAGTGTTACATTAACTAGTTGTGTGTCCAAGAGAACTCACAAAGCTCAGCTCCCCCATCTGATAAATGAAGAAGATGACACAGGGCCCTGAAGTGAATCCCAGCTCTCCCACACGCCAGCTGACCTCGAGCAAGCTACCTAACTTTCCTCATCCATGAACAGGGCAGAAATGCTGCCTATCATAGGTGGGACTGCTGGGAAGAGCAAGTGATTACCCACGTACAGGGGCTGCCTCACTCAGTCAACAGCAGCCTTAGCGTCCTGGTATTCCTTCTGTGTCACAGCATTCTGACCCCTCCATACTGTCCCCCTGCTGCCTACGGCAGGAACTGAGGAGATCTTCTGTACCACACAGCCTACCTAGGATACTCTTATGGAAACTACTGTGTCTCCAACCAGAGACTGTGTCGAAATACCCCGGAGTGTCTGCAATTACGGTCCGAAAACAATGCCAGAAATGGCTAAATCACCCACTGTTCAAGGGAAAATATAGCTGCTATTGAAATAGAACAAATAAAGGAAATCATTACATTTCTCTTCTCAGCCTGGAAATTCTGCCTTTTTTTAATGTATCTACTGGCAGAAAAGAATGGGCAGAGTGGAGAAAACTCAGCAGTCTGAAAGCCTAGGTTTGAATCCTGGACAAACCACTACACCTCTATGAGCATCAGTGTCCTGAGCGGTAGGGGATACCACCGGCCATGATCTTTGACAAGGATCATATGAAAACAGACGTAGATAGCGAAGTCTGTAATCCACAAATTGTTCCACAATACAAAGGACTTTATGATTGCAAAAGGGTGGCTGGAGATGGCAAGGGCAGTATATTTAAAACAGAGAGAATAATTTACGAAATTATTGATGAGGAGAGAGCCTTTACTTTTTAGATGTTCACTTGAAGCTTCCAGATCTTCAATCGGCATTACGAATGGAAAGGGGTGTTTACTGGGATGAAACTGAAAAAAGAACTGGACCTGGGCCAACTTGCAGGCTATGTGAAATGCCAGTGTTTTCCTGATTTCAAGCAATACTTCTCACTAGTCTATATGGAATCACATTGTTAGTTTAGTGTTAACAATAATAATCATAAAATGTCAATAACCTTGCTGGGTAATTTAACCTAAAACAAATATGACTCACAGCTGTCTTGTTCAATACAGCAACACTATGTGGTTTTTGAACACTTGAAATGTGGCCAGTCTGAATTGAGATGTATTGTAAGGTTAAAATACACACTAGATTTCAAAGACTTACTTAGAAAAAAAGAATGTAAAATACCTAATAATTTGTTTATATTGATTACATGTTGAATATACATTCAATTAATTACATTTGGAATATACTGGGTTAAAAATAAAATATAGTTCTAAAATTAATTTCACATCTTCCTTTTTTACTTTCTTTTAATGTAGTTATGAGAAAATTTAAAATTACACTTGTGATTCTCATACTGCTGTTCTAGAGGTTTAAACTGATCTTTGCTTTTGCCTCTGCAATTTGAGAGAAAGATCGCTTATCAGTACTGTGTTCCACAGAGCTTCTTATCACATTTAATGATGGCTACTGAAGAAAAAAACATGTATTACATTATTTTATATGATAATTTCGTTTTCCACTCGACCTATGGAATGTATCTATTTGGTCCTTAAGGTAGTATACCCAGTGGAAAAAGTAGATGATTGGCACAACGGCTCCGTATCACTTTAGCGACAGAGAGCACACTCAAATTTGAATCTGCAGAATTAAAACGTCAGATTCTTTTTACCACATTATGCAGCTTCCAGAAGACATATAATAGGACTGAGCAATTTTCTGACTATAATAATTACTAAAGAGAAGAAGGGATAGTGTAGTTAAGATAGCTGATCCCATTTTTACTCATTATTACAAAATTAGCATCTGATATTTTTTCACAAAGTGGTGTCAAGCTCTCTGAATATACTTTTTTAAGAGAAGTACTAACTTGCAGTTTGAGCCTTTGATCGTATACATTAAGTAAGGTTTGTATCAATTATAAAATTATAAACACATTTAAAACATGCTTAATATTTTTAAAAGAAGAATCCATAAAAGGAAGGAAACAATTACCTCTATATTCTTTAGGGATGAAAATAGTGACTTCTTTAAAATCTGTATCAAAATTAATACATTGTATTGTTTGCTAAATCTACTTACTAATAAGTAAAAGCAAAGAACTCTTGTTTGCTCAATGGGGTATATCCTTCTCTAAAAAGTGAGCTATAAGATTTCAGTAACTATTGAAAATGTGTATTTCAAAACACACCAATACAGAGCCATTCCCTGAATCTAGAACCTTAGATACTATGCAAAACCACACATTACACTTCCTAAATTATGATGTTTCAAAGTAGTGATTCTTTACAAGGGTGCCCATCATCGAAGGACTTTTGCTCAAAACATAGGCCCCTATCCCAGCCCCAAAGATAGCTGAGCTAGGTGACGTGGGTCTTGGATACCAAAACACTACCCAGATGATTCTGAAGCCCACCCAAGGCTGAAGGTTACTGCTTAAGGCATATGCCAGCGTTAACTTCTTAACAGTTCTTTGTGTCAAGCAGTATCTCTTGAATGACGCCGGGCTATAAAAGTATCACTCAAGAGACAGCTACTTAATAACTACTGGAATAAACAAGATAAAAAGAATTCAAAATCAATTCTTTCACTACTCTCAACAGGACAGAATTTTAAAAATCTTTAATAGCAATTATAATGCCCTAATAATGTCAAAAATGTCTTAATGCCCGTTTCTAAAATGCTTCTCTTTAAGCCAAAAAGTTTTCTGAATTACTTTATCTGCTAGTTAAGACAATGAAGTTAAATTAAATGACTAAATTCACTTACCGTAACAGTCTGGCCTGCCTTCAGCACATATCTTGAGGTATATTTGTAACTGACTGATGTGTCTCCTATTTTTCTGATCATCTCCCAGCCTCCCATTGGTTGATCCTATTCATAGAACAAATAAACAAAGTTACTTCAATTATAAAGAAAGTCATGGAATAATCAAATAAATGAGTCCATATAGGCAGATAAACAAGACTATTTTATGGTCATCTTCTCATGATCCATATTTTCCTATTATAAAAAGAAAACAGGATTTTGTCATTTGGCAAAACAGTAACTTCAACAATGAGGGAGTTAATCAGTAAGACACCAACTTTAAAGAAGACAAACAAAACTGGAAGGAGTGAGTATCAATCTAATTAAATGGTCATATTCACTGCTAGTTCAGGTGGATCTTTCAAATTTATAACATATCTAACTTTCACAATCACAATTATAAACATCTAGCATTTGATTACTTCAAGCTTTTAAAATATAGACACATAAACTTAGAAGAGAATCTGTCCGTTTCCTTTGCATCTGTCCACTTCTGCCCACATTTAGCTCTCTTACACCTTAAGGCATAAGGGGCTCAAAAATGGGTCAATGCTGCAATGAGCCAGTCCTAGGGAGAGCTACCAACTCAAGCCCCAAAGCTGCCCAGAGCAGCCTGACGTCTCAAGAAAGGTGCATGGCATTAAAATAATTACCTACACTAATTTATATCCATCTTGAACTCAAAGACAAGAATAAAACAGGCTGAGAGTCAGCTCCAATCGCTTTACCCCTGGCTGCTCTGCCTTCTGAAAAACAGCAGAGTTACAACAGTGGAGCAGCAGAGGCCACTCTGCTCTTTAGCTTTCAAACTTGTGGCTGAGAGACCTCAGAGCCTATTCTCTTTAGCATCAAAAGTGCTAGTGCTCCTTTGCTCATTCAAATTACGCATTTACCACATACAAGACAGTCTTACACACACTCACATAAAAAACACAACAAAAAAATACCAACAAAAAAACCTGAGTCATGATGTTGCCCAGGCTGGCCTTGAACTCCTGGGCTCAAGGGATCCTTCCAACTCAGCTTTCCAAGTAGCTGGGAGTACAGGCTCACACCACCACGCCCAGCTACATGCACGATAGTTTTAGTAACTTTAGTGAGAAAAGGAGCGATTGTCACAATTTTTGGTAGACCCTGAAAATATGCTTTAGGAAGTGACATCCATCCTACTGACCCTTGGCACACCCCAGGCAATGCCTTCCTCTAGCATCATCTCATACCTTCCACAGCCCCCAGCTCCAAGATGCTGAGCCAGGAGGACCATCCCTCCTGAGCTCCTGCAAGACCCAGACCTTAACTTCAGAAATCTCTGCTATGAGTATTTTGTTTACCTTTGAGCAGATTATTTCAAGATAGGGCTTCATACCACTCTTGACATAAGTTAAATCATTAGCATTCATTCATTTGCAGAGAAAAATACTCCCTTAATATACTGAGTCTGGCTCTAGTTCCTTCTTTCATAAAGCTTTTATTAACCTAATAGTTATAAAAGAATATCCACCATTTTCATCCGATCACTCCAGCTTTTTCACAAAGCTAGCTAGAGCAGGGAGCAGTAATGATGCATCCTTGGAAAGACCAGTGTGACAAAGTGAACACATGTGGAAAAAAGCTCTGGCTCTGGAAAGAGTTAATGAAGAAAATCTTTAAACCATGAAGGGCACCGCCTCTTCCTCCTCCTCCTATTTTTTACTTATTTCATGAATTTAAGAGGGTAAGAGGATGAAACCCTTATTCCATGAAGACTTACTGAATCCAAACAAAAGCTGAGGAAGTATCACAATGGCAAGACAGCCTAGCAACCTGCAAACTTTGCTGGAAAGAATGTTTGCTTGTTTGTTTTTAACCTGTTCAGAAGTGTTCTTCAAGCGGACGAATTTCCCATCAACATCTATCTCTTCGATGCAGACGTTCCCAGTGGCTGAGGCACAGTGAGAGATGCTGACGCTGCTACTCGCTTCCGACTCTTCCACATCCACCCTCTTCCGCTTTCCTCTAGCTGTGCGCACACTGCGACTTGAGGATGCTCGGGACACTGTTACACGGGAAGAGGGGCTTGGAGAGAGCTTCAGCCTACATGGGAAAACCAAAACATTTGATTTATGAAACACATATGCCATTCTTAACTTAAAAAAAAAAATAGTGATATCCTGCACATGCACTTCTAAAGCAAAACATTACTTATGATTTGTTAGACAAAGCCAATGTACATCTTAACTGCAAAAATTTATTTATGCTAGGGTGCCCACCATCAATTTAAAAAAATAATAATAATGCTTTGAATGTCTTACTTAGGAAGAGAAGTATTATTTTCATAATGCAAGAAGTTTGGAAAACAAGGGTAGGGGATCATCCCATCGACCACCAGCTGACCACAACAACTGTTAAATTTAGTGTACTTTTCTGTCTTTTCATACCTGGTATTTTCTTATTATCACAATGTATGTAATATTAAAATCAATCGCCTTTTTATCCTATGTCACCCAGTTTCCCTTTGGAACTTTTTTTTGAGAACAGGTATCAAAACAACTTATACATTAACCAGATTTGAAATATGAAGTTCCTGTTAGCAAATTTGGTATTTTGCAACATATCAAATCACCAAACATTTAAAAATCTCAAAAGAAAGATTCCATCTGGACACACTGCAGCAATTAATAATAATAACAATCAATAACAGTAAACTAAGACTGCTTGGGCGACATTTTCTGTTTTGTGGTAGAAATACAATCTATTACCACCTCTATACCTAGGTCTTAAAAGAAATCACAGAGAAAATATTCAAAGTTGCCTTAACAGTTTAAAAAATGTCTCCAGCCGGGCACAGTGGCTCACGCCTGTAATCCTAGCACTCTGGGAGGCCGAGGCGGGCAGATCGTTTGAGCTCAGGAGTTCGAGATCAGCCTGAGCAACAGCAAGACCCCGTCTCTACTAAAAACAGAAAGAAATTGGCCAAACAACTAAAAATAGAAAAAATTAGCCGGGCATGGTGGCAAGTGCCTATAGTCCCAGCTACCTGGGAGGCTGAGGCAGGAGGATCGCTTGAGCCCAGGAGTCTGAGGTTGCTGTGAGCTAGGCTGACATCATGGCACTCTAGCCCGGGCAACGGAGTGAGATTCTGTCTCAAAAAAAAAAAAGTCTCCATTTATTTTTCTTTTAATAAAAGGGGTGAGGGGCAAAAACAGGCCATAAGGTAGGGTGACCCTTAAGTTCCTTACCTCTCTTCTTCGCCTTCTAAGAGTTTCCTATAAGCACTGATTTCCATGTCCAGGGCCAACTTTACATCAAGAAGTTGTTCATAATCATTCAGCTGTTGCTGCATCTGATCCCTTATTTCTGCCATCTCTCTCTCTTTGTCAGTCAGCATGCGACGAGAGTTGTCTCTTTCTTTAGCAAGCAAGTCCTCCAATTCTTGAATCCTTTCCAAACATGCTCTAGACTTTTAAGATTCAAAGAAAACACATTTACTTTCTAAGAACATTCCAACATTAGCACCAGGCAGCTATTTCAAACCACTTCTTGAACTGAAAAAACAAATAAAACCCTATGGAATCTCTAACTCATTAGAATTCAAGAGAGTTTAAGAAATTAAAACCCTAAAGTCCTCAAATACAAAATATAGACCTCAGGAAAGTATTGACTAACAAAGATTAAGAAAAGAAATATTCCCCAAATGTAAGTTTTGTAAATGTACATATAATTTTTCTGTATTTGGCTACATAAATTTAAGCTGTGGTTTTGGTAAAAGTCTGGCTCCCCTACAAGGCCTTTACTTCAAAAAGCGTAAGTTAACTAAAGTAAAGAGCTTAAAAAGATACAAAAACTCACTGACAAAAGAAACCAAAGAGCAGATGAAAGTATGTTTTGGAGAAATGCTGAGGAATATTCAGAAACCAAAGAAAAGGGACTGTGGTAGTATGTGATAAACACCACACAGCGTTCCTTCAGGGTCGCTGCCCTATCTCATGCTCAAGTAGCACACAAAGGACATACAATATGGGTGGCTTGTAAAGTATTATTGTAAATATAGAAACTTTACATTTGGTATAAAAAATTTAGAAATCACACATTCTACACCAGAAAGTTCTTCTTAGAAACCCTGTAGTTCACTGGGTAATTATTCTTCTATGGTTCTCCATGACAGAATTCATCTCAGTGGCCTCAGAGAATGACAAGAGTAATCAACTCGAAAAGACTGACGGATAGCTTAGGCCCTCAGAATCACAAGTAGGTGCATCAGAGCAGGAGAGAAGGAGCACCCACTCTGCAAAATTAAATCTGGAAGGCGAGAGATAAAAAAGAACTACACATCACACATAAACACCACATTCTTGTTGGTAAATTTCTCACAAGGGTACGGGTTCAAAATTTTGAAACTGCTTTAGACATATACTGGGGCTGAACAAGTAAGTAAATGCACGGTAGAAACCAGGTTTCTCATCCTCAGAGAGAAAAGTTATAGATAAGCCAGAAAGGAAGCCAAAAATGAATCCTGCGGTATTAGACGTGAGTCAGAGACATCTGTGTGAACTCGTGTTTAGCCTATCATAAAGACATATGCTGGGCAGAAGAACAGTTATAAACGTGTGTACAAATGGGCTGGCACACATGCATGTATTACCTAGCTCTGTCCGTGAGAGGGCCCAGAAGCACTGCCACCCCAGTACCAAAGAACACACTCAGCCCAGATCCGAATTTCTGTATGCCATTCTCCAATAAAAACAACCAGGGCTTTCTGAAGAAATGGAAGATTGATTCTAGGGCTGGGGCAGGGAAAACACAAGATGAGGCATCTTATAGTACCAAAAAGCAATAAAGTATTCAAAAAACAAAGGGACACAATAGCCAACCTCACAGAACTCCCAATGGCCAAAGGTGAACCTGAGCCAATGAAATAAATAATGTAGTACTGGATTACAGCCCAAAGGATGAAGTAAGTGCCCCTGAGTCCATACTGATATAAACAAACAAATGGGAAAGAAAAGGCAAATCTTTACAGAAGAATTCCATTTAATAAATATAAATCCTCTTCCAGGAAGCAGAGCTTAATTCCTGCCCATCACCCTTGAGAGTGAGCTGGACTTAGTGACTTGCTTCCCAAGAACAGAATATGGAAAGGGAAAAATAATAACTCTGTTGACAGTAAAGAAACCTGGCTAACACTGCGTTACCCAGACATCACCAGTGATGTCATGTGCATACCGTGTACATGCAATTCCTGATGTGATGTGATAAGATGGGCACTTCAAACCTATAACCCAAGTCTAACCATGTGAAGAGCACACACAAACCCAGACTGACGACAGTCTAAAGGATACATGGACAATCCTACTTAAGACTCAAGGTCATGAAAAGAAAGGAGTGAAAGCCCGAGACACTGTCACAGACAGGGGGAGGCATGCGGTGCCCTGAAACATAACGAGGATAATAGAAAAACTGGTGAAATACAAATCGTCTGGAGTCTACTTCATAGTAAAATACTGACGTCAATTTCTTGGTTTTGACAAATGTACCATGGTAACATACGATGCTAACAATGGGCGAAACGGAGCAAGAGATTAATGAGAATTGTCTGTACAACCTTGCCAACTTTTCCATAAACCAAAAAGTATGCCAAAATAAAAAGGTTATTTTAAAAATACTCAATCACGAGTCATTCTGAGCCTATTCTGGCCCAGGGGGAGTGCCTAATTCGCAAAGGAAAAACATTTTTTTTAAAAAAGAAAAAAATTGATCAACTGATTAATTCCAGAGTAGTGTATGACATTCTATATTCCTCTTAAGATGGATATTATAAAGTTAGTTTCTGTGCCTCAGATAACTTGTATTTAACTGCATTTGCAAAACTCAGGCTATAAATGGAGAAATCCATTTTTCTCCCCATGCTTCCTTTTTCTCCAAAGGAAAAAAAGTACGTTCAAAATGCCTCCTCTTCAATCTCTTGAAGAGACTCTTGGCAAGCTGTAATTAACCTCACTAAACCAGTTTCCATATTTGGAAAATGAAGAGATCTAACCAGATTATCTCTAAGATGCTGCCTCTAACTCTAAAATTATGACTTCTAATGGCCTTGGTTTTTAATTTTATTTTTTATAATATAGAATATATTGTATGGGTTTATTATGGTTTAGCTACAATAAAAGTTTCCAGAGTTTGGGTGTTAGAAAAAAAAACTTAGAGGTGTTCTTGAAGTGCCACGCCGTAGACTCTTCTCTAAGGCAAGCAGACTCTGACCAACCAATTAATCTGGCCAAAGTCAAAAATCTAAAAATGCTATAAGAAATGTATAAAATTCCAAAACACAGTACTGATACCATCTATATATTGTGTAAATACACCTTCAAAATCAGTATTTTAAAAGCTATGTCATTTTCAAATAAAACTGAAGAAGCACTTCACTAATATGAGTCACACCAAAAGGAAATTCTTATGGCCCAACAGGCAGCATGACGAAACTGAGATGACTCAACAACTAACACTATTAAGACACAATAGGAAAATACTAAGAGATAACATTTTTAAATGATTTTTTTAAAGCTAAAATTTATCAACTGATAAAAATATTCCTTGAAATATACTTTATCATAAAGCCTATCATCAGTAACGAATGGAGGAAAGGATCCCCCAGCAGAGAAATTAAAAACCACTTGGCTGAAGGGTGCTTCCCTCCTGTGTGCTGAGGACTCGGCTCCTGGAAGCACCTGGTGCCCTGCCCAGCGCCACATAAATCCACTAGCCTGAGGTGAACAAAAAACTTGCAAAAGTGGGAATAAAATCCACAGGCACGAAGGGAAAAGGCCCTGCCCTGGGGTCAGGAGACCACGTTTGTGGTGTACAGCCACCACGCTTCAGAGCCCACTGCTACTTAACCACGGACAAGTCTCAGTCTCTGCTCTGTAAAATGAAGATCAA
>NW_012155062.1:4843107-4844800 GCF_000956105.1 Propithecus coquereli | reverse complement strand
ATCAGGACAAAACAGGCCTAAAATAATTTTAAAAGTTATGTTTAAGTAATAAATCACATGATAGGCAATGTAAAAGCTTCTATGTTAACTAAATTTTCTTATATCACCCTATTTTTGTGATTTGTTTTCTAAATTCCTACAATAAATGTCTTCAGTTTTAGAGTTAGAAAAACATTTCACTAAAAATGATAAAAAGAGAAAACAAAAAGGAAGAAAGAAAAACCTAATCAAGAGTAAAATAAAATAAAGTTTTTTCTTATGTGGAAATTTCAAAACAGTAAGATATTCTCCCTTAAGGAAAATAGAAGCTGAAGTTATTTCCCAAGTAATGAAGGTGAGTCGTGAATTATTAAATCATTCTGAATGAATACGTGGCTGCGTGTACTCCGCATCCATCGACGTCACCCTAGGCTGAAGCAGATCCGACGCAGTGCCCATGCCTGCTAAAGCTGCACCTAAAGCAAACGATCACGTCCTGGTAGGCAGCCAGTCAACACAGCCAGCAAGAATGCCGTTTGTCACTTAGGTGTACCAATGAATGAGTCAGTCACCAAATTCGTACTGAATATGCAGATTAATGCTACTTCCTAAGACCCTAATTATTAAGTACTGTAAGCACTAAGAGAATTTGTCTAGAAACAGAAAGCATTCACCACCCACAAAAATTTAGGCATGTTTTCCTTCATTTTGGTGTCCAATATTATGAAAAAGGAATAGCGCTCTGTAGAGAGGAGGCTGTTAGGTCACGAAACCTGGGTCCTAGGGTAAATAAATCCAGTGAATAAACTAGCAGGCTGTTTACTCAAGGTCAAGTCCCTTAGCTCTGTATAGTCTATTAATTAGGAACAATATTATCTATTATCAAATAGTATCTACTCAAAGGATGTTCATGCAATGCAAAATGAAAAAATTTGGAAAAGCACTGTGAAAACCATAGAGCATAATACTGTCATCTGTGACAAGCAGAAAGAAGAGTGACATCAGGCAGAGCAAAGCAGGTAGACTCCCATGGTGGAGGTGGCCCTCAAGTTTAACTTCTTAGGGAAAGATGCTTACCTCTTTCTGTAGATTAGAAAGCTGAGATGAAAGGCTCTCAATTCTCATACGACTTTCCATCAGTTCTTCCCTGGCACTGTTGACAGTAGAAGTATTCATCTCTGAGGACAGTCTGGCATTCTCAAGCTAAAAGAAGCAGCAAACCATAGTCAGTCTATCTAGTGAATTAGAACTAACAAATAAGGAAGCCTGAGTCACCTCAAGGTATTTCAAACCTAAGCCCTGCTGGTAACTGGTTGATGAAACACAGGAAAAGCATCATGAAGTTTGCTGACATGGTTTGAATGACCGTAAGTCTACCTGACTTCAAGACTCACTTCCTAAAACGAGCTGTAGTAATGCTAATACAGCTGAGTCTTTACCTAAAGTTTACTACTTTAATATGTCATCCATTAATCCTTTGATATCTAGGGTAACATTTCTAATCTAGTAAGACTGGACAACAAAAGAGCAACTTGACTATTCCTACAAACATCACAAATCCCTAACTCACCAAATCCAATAAAGAATATATAGCAATAAAAGCAGAAAATACTAATTTAAACCAATTAATCTGGCCAAAGTCAAAAATCTAAAAATGCTATAAGAAATGTATAAAATTCCAAAACACAGTACTGATACCATCTATATATTGTGT
>NW_012155062.1:4832373-4843057 GCF_000956105.1 Propithecus coquereli | reverse complement strand
AAAATACTAATTTACAGATTATTTCAAACCAGATAGAAGCACTTCCTTTCAGAAGCAAAAACAGCCCCTCAGGTAAAAACAATACCCTGTTCCTCCAAATGCCCCTAAAACTCTATTGTGTGTGTCTCAAGAACATGTTTCTGTGTCCCCACCCTGGCTCCCTTTGAGGCCAGTATGTGACTGATCCTTACTTTAGCTCCTTCGGTGCCAGCGAATACGTGCTGGACAACTGAACGTACTGTTTATCTGTCTCTCACTTTCACTAGCCTATTACTGCTTCATAAAATGGACGAAAAGCAACATGAGTAGTTGAATGCCATACAATGGAAATTATTTTCAATAACTCCATGACCCTAATCTTCTAGGTCTTTACTAGTTAACTCTTTTTAATCAAATCATGTAACATTTAACACATGGGGTAAAAATCATTTACCAGGGAAGTCCTTACTAATTGGTGATTTTATGTATTTTTGCATGGTTTGCTAAAATAAGTAGGAAGTTTCTACAGTATTTTTTTAAATGAGTTAACAGAGGAAGAAATACAAAGACTTTCCATTTGGCTCTTGTGCCAAAAAAGCCCAAATTTGGCGGTCACAATCTATGTACAATGATGACACGGAAGTCAGAACTAGATGCAGTCTGACATTTATTTACTACCAAATGCGTGTGTAGGACAGCATCATCAGTACACGTGTTATTGAAAGAAAAGTATTTCCGATGGCTTGGGTTTGACTACCATGACATGACGTGAATAATCAATGGAACAAAAAGGTAAGTCCTTACCTCTAATAAAATTGACATAAGCCTACTTTCTTCTAATAATTTTTTATAACGTCTAGTTTATAAAAAACTGCACTTTCAAGAAAAATCCATTTTCTATATATTCATGAAGGCTAGGGAATCATTTAAGAAAACAAGAACACGACAAACACAAAGTCACGTTCTTCATGGTGCCTGTGAAGGACTGGTTGTAAATGCTCAAACAAACCCTCTGCAGAGAGTGCTCACTTTGGCATGGTAAGTCTGCTCCAGCTCTTCCTTGTACAGCCTCACTTGAGCATCGTGTTGCTCTCTCATCTCATGAAGGGCCTGAGCTAGCTTGTACTCGTACTCAATCTGACGCCCAGAATCCACCTCTACCAAGCGCGTTTCGTGCTTCCTTCTGGTCTCATTAATCTCCTGGGGAAAAAAAAAAGACATCACATAAAACCAAGTCACTTACCATGGCTGCACTGTATTAGTCTGAGTGATGTCAGGACCATCTGAACTTTTACACATGAACTCAGGTTTGTCCTAGGGTAGGCATGTGAACAGATACTTTTTTGCCTCTTAGTTTTCATTTGATAAGATTTTTGAGATGGGACTAATGAGAGAAATGATAGGAATTTTCTCTTTCTTCTCAGGAACTTAGCTATTTCTCTAAAGGCAAGGAATGGCCTGGATGATTTACTGAAGTACCATGCAATCATAGATAACTACAGACAGCTAAGTATAATAAACACTAAACAGAAATTATTTTTCTAAATTGTTTCACTGATAATCTTAAGGACACCTCTGAAAAAAATGCACATGGGAAGTTAAAGTGAACTGTCAGAACAAATTCAAGTGAAGAATTAGGTATCATAAAACCATTTTTCTTAGATATAGTAATGGGTGGGGCAAGCTAATTTACATGACTTCTTTTAAAAGCTAGTATTAAGCTATCAATATCAATTGATACAGGATCTTATTAACAATATGACTTGACTAACTCAAGTACGTATGACAAATTCACTATTAAAGAACAGAAACAGTAGTTATGACCCTTCACTCTGTTTTAAGGAACTGTCTATATAAAACTATAATGGAGAATCTGGCTAAGAACAAACTTCTAGCTATGAAAATACAACAGAACTGTCTTTAATGACAATAACTGAAGCAGCCACAAGAGGGGGAAAGAACTCACTGAAGTTGCTGTTTGTGCATTTTAGTGCATGCATTTTTCTATGCATTTCTTCATTTCTCTCTTAACACTGCACAAGAAGATGCACTTGACAGAATCAGGAAACTCAGAAAACCAGGGTTAAAATTCCAATTCTGCTATCAACCTCCCAGAGCTCACATCTATTTCATGAAGCAAATGATACTTAAATCGCAAAAACATGCAAATGAAAGGTTTATTTAGTTCAACAAAGACAGAGCTCCTACTAATGGTTTGCGCTTTGTCTGCCTCCCTTCCTCTGCCCTTTGTTTTTCTCCCTCCTTTTTCTTTTCCTCTTAACTCTTCATAATAAGGAAGTTAGGTCTATTTACTTACATCCTCAATGTGAAAAAACAAAACAAAAACCTATGAGGAATATTTTAAAATACATTCTCAAAAAGGCAAAAACCCAAAATTCAAAGATGCTACCCAAACACTCTAAAAATACTATTTTTTACTGATGCCATTTTTCATTTATTATTTTATACAGAACCAGTGACCTTACAAAGAAAAAAATACCCTACTCCTGGTTGTCTACATCAAAATTAAATGATAGATCAGGAAGAATTTTAACAAAACGAAACAAAAACATAAGTCAGTTTCATATAAAAATATCTGCTTTTATAAAGCAATACTTAATAATAATTTTAAGACAGCACCTCAGTATAGTATACAAAGAGCTTTCACACATATTTCACTTTGATCCTCACAATTCCTTGAAGGAAAAATAGCAGTATGAGTTACTTCATTTTAAAAAAGAAAATGACTATCCTAGCACTCTGGGAGGCCGAGGCGGGTGGATCGCTCAAGGTCAGGAGTTCGAGACCAACCTGAGCAAGAGCGAGACCCTGTTTCTACTAAAAAATAGAAAGAAATGATCTGGACAACTAAAAATATATATACAGAAAAAATTAGCCGGGTGTGGTGGCGCATGCCTGTAGTCCCAGCTACTTGGGAGGCTGAGGCAGGAGGATCGCTTGAGCCCAGGAGTTTGAGGTTGTTGTGAGCTAGGCTGACGCCATGGCACTCTAGCCAGGGCAACAGAGCCAGACTCTGTCTCAAAAAAAAAAAAAAAGAAAATGACTGAAGCGTTGTCTGAGGTCTGACCGCTTCTCTAAGGCACTATGCACCAACAGGACCTATTTTGTTTAAGTACTGTTGTTACAAAAATGATTAGATTTCTATTAAATTATTTTTCCTCCAATTAAAAACATCTTAACTGATACAATGAATTCCTATTTTAAAATCATTGTTACTGTTTTCAAAATTACCCTACTTATGAGAACATTAAGCACAACATTAACAGCACGTTCTTTATCCTGGGTTAATTCTAACCCTCTTCAATTTTTACAAAATATACATGCCCCTTTCTTCAATCTTACTACTTTCTCTGTTTGGCAACAGTTGTGCCCCTGACCCTTGACTACAGCAGTTAAGGCTTGTAAGTGCTATTTAAAAATTTACACATACACTTATCAATGCTGAGAAGCCAGATATCCAGATGGCCCCAAATGACTGCTGCCTCCTGATATTCACTCTCTAGTATAATCCACTCCCACAATTTATCAGGTTGGTCGTTATGACCAACGGGAGAAAGCAGACGTGATGGTATATAACCTCCCTGATGAGGTTACAGAAAATAACGTGGCTCCTGCCTTGGTCGTGTTTCTCTCTCTCTCAACACCTGCTCTTGAGGGAAACCGTACCATGAGCAGCCCTATGAAGAAGATCACGTGATGAGGAACTGACACCTCCTGCCAACAGCCCCCTGAGTGAGCTCAGAAGCTATTCCTCCAGCCCAGGTTAAAAGCTTGACTGCAACTGGATGAGACCTGGAAACAGAACCACCCTGTTAAGCAGCTCTCAGATTCCTGACTGTCAGAAACTGAGCAATAATAAAGGTCTCTGATATTAGGCTGCTAAATTTTAGAGTAACCTGCTACACAGCAATAGATAACTAATAAAAATGCTCAGATATGTTGATAGTAATTAGCTGCTGTGACCAAGCCTTTAAGTCAGATGAAATGAAATCATATCTGTTTACAATAACAGCTTGTGTTCTTAGATGTAGTTTTTTTAGCAGTAGTACCTTGAATAATCTACCTACAAAATGTCTCCCTGTCCCCAAACCTTACTGTCTCTTTATCTGATACATTTTTGTGGGAAAGAAATCACAAATAAAATACAATTACATATATGGCTATCATAAAGCCTTTTTTAGAATCCCTCCATTCCTTTAAAAAGTAAAATATATACAGTTACCTCTTCATACATGTTTTTACGAAACTCCAAGTCCTCAGTAAGGCTCTGACAACGGTTCTCCAAATCCACTTTAAGTAAAGTTTCATCCGCTAACTGTTTTTTGGCAGCAGCTAAGGAGGCTTCCAACTATTACAAGGAAAAAGAATTGTGATAAAAATTACACAGCAATCATTTAGTAATAAATTTCAGATACCTACAAATCAAATCAAGTATTACAATTCCTATGCATTTATCAATGTTTTAAAGTTTATCACAAAACTAGCTGTTCATTTGCTGGTCCCACCCACAGAGTGCCACACCAAATCACCTGTCAAATTGGCAACTGGCAGCAGGGAAGAGAACAGACCTACGACTCACATTTCAAAAATCAAACCAATTATTTTAGCTAGCCAATTTCATTTTTCCTGTGTGCAGAGCAGTGTTACGACATCTCTTTTCCTACCTATTTCCTGTTTTGGTGTATTAACGAAATAGGCTTCGAGAGCAAGAGACAGAATGAGCACATTACAAAAAGGAAGAAGAAGGGCAGTGCCCAGATCTGCATAATCCAACTGGAACAACTGAGTGGATGATGCCTTGCATGTTAGATTCCCCAAGACTTCTCTTTAGGTAAGCCATCAAAAAAGAATTATATAAATAAATTTCAAAGATAAAAAAACAAAATAAATTTTAAATCAATCCAACTATGGCTTAAGACAGATGGGGCAATTAACCTACCAAATACGGCTCAATAACAGAGTTTACCTTACCTGGGCAATCTGATCCTTCAGATCCTCCAAATCTCCCTCTAAACTTTTTTTGTCACCAAGTGCAGTGGCAAGAGCTGCATCTTTAGAATTTAATGCTGCTTCATATTCTCGAAGCTTGATTTGGGCTCCATTAAGATCAGATTCTTTCTTAGCATAACTGTAACACATTTAAAAAAGCACAAGGCATCAAATTATACACTTGACTTGAGGCCTTCTCTTACCCTGCTTAAGGGAGAAACAAAAGAAGCAGTTTAAATAATGGCTGTCACAACGTACTAAAATTATAGGAATAATTCAGGAGCATTAGATTTAGAGTTTTTGGTGGATAACAACATTCTCTTTCAATGTCACATGATTACTAATGACTTCAGGCCAAAGAAGTCCATGTAAGGTCCTATGCACCAGAATTGTCTATGAGTAACAATACATGTCCTCTTTGTTTTATAAAGAGACATACTAAGAAAAGATATTTTTTGTAATCCTAGCACTCTGGGAGACCAAGGTGGGAGGCTTGCTTGAGGTCAGGAGTTCAAGACCAGCCTGAGCAAGAGGGAGACCCTGTCTCTACAAAAAAAAAAAGAGAAAAGATATTTTTGAAGAAATGGAAATTTATTATTTTTAAATATTAATATAATGCATATGATAAACCAAGATGCACAGTAGTCTTAAATCAAAATATAAAATGAGATTAAATAAGAATGAAAAGTTATTTAGAAAAGTAATTGCATAACTTAATAATGTATCATATTGAAACTCTTTTGATACTAATAAAAATAAAATGACCCCAATCATGCAAGCACCTTCCATTTCCTATATAAGAGGTGATTTTAGATTTTCCCAACAACAAGTAACGGCCTCTTGGATATTCTGCAGAAAAATTAATTATTTCAGTTTATACAATTACAAAAAAACTGAGATTCAAACTGAGGTTTCTTTTTCTCTAAATATCACTTTTATTAAATGCGGTTCTACATTAAAAAATTAAAGTTCCTTTAGATATATTTTGTGCAATAATTATATTTTAAAGGACATTATTTTTCTCATCAAAATAATTGCTAATATCAGTTACATAAGAAAAGCCTTAATATCAAAATTCTTAATATCTGTTCTTAATTAGAACTACTATTGCAGAAGAGTACTTCTACTACTGATGTTTGAGGATGAGCTAAAAGAGGAATTATTACTTAATAAAAATTTTAAAATAATCTCGTAATATTAAAATAAAATGAAGAAATAAACTGGCCAAATAAGCAACTATAAAGAGAAGATTTAATAGTATTCATTTTTTACTCATTTTGGTATCACAAATCAACTATATACAGAAAAGCTCAGCAGTTGTTCACAGTAATTGTTTTCTTAAATCCTGTATTTTTTAAAACCACAAGATGGCAGGCTTTAACGGAAGATTAGTCTAGAAGAGGAAAAAAAACAACTGCTTAAAAAAAGACTGCCATATAGTCCAAATTTACAGCCAAAATGCATAGTTCATAAAGTGCTGGCTGAGTCTCCACAGGAACAGAACTGATGCTTGTGAAGGATCCCCTATTTCATCCCACTACAAAATAACCAGAGTTAGGCTAGGATGCATATGATTTAAAATAAAATCATATTTTATAGAGCATTACACAATAACTTACAAAAGCTACTGACTCGAAATTACTTAACAATTACAAAAAATTCTACTGCAACACTAATTTTTAAATCTCAGATCATAATGTGGCACTTCTCAATGTCATGCCTCATGACAGGAGAATAAACCCTGTGCCTTCCAGGGACCAAAATGGTCCACCAAGAATGATACTGCATAAAATATGCCAATTTTACAAGCTATTGTACACAGTAGCCTGTGAAACTGGCATATTTTATACAGTTATCACTCTTGAGCGTTTGACTCCATTGATTTGCACAAAGCTCAAAACTCAGAATGTTATACCACATATACCAAGTGAAAGATACTGTGTATCTTGTGGAGTATAGAAAATACAAGAAGCCAAAAATTAATCTAAGACAATACACCTAGATGACTAGAATATGGTCATTTCTTCCACAAAAATCAAGACCAAAAAAGCTAAGGAATCGTGGACTAAAGGGGAGGAGAGCAGAATATACTATCTATTTGTGGTACCTTGAACCATCCAATGTTACCAGTTGAAATTTTATAGGAGCTTTAATTGTAATCCTAATTAATGCTGGTACTGTCTATTTTGTGTCAGGTTCTTAGTCATATAAAACACTGTTATTCTGTGAAAATATAAATTGATGCATTATAAATTCTTTCTTAAAGCTATAGCTTTCACATTACTGAACAAATCAGAAGCTCTGAATGTGCTTAAAATTGCAAAGAAAAGCTAACCTATGTGTCCAGGATCAAAAGAAAAGCAATAGCAAATTCTTATTTACTGACTTTGAAATATTACTTAGCTTTTTCACCCTCTACTAGAGAAGCATGTAAAAAGGCTCATAATCTCATTTCCCAGAAAGCTGCTATTGACAGGTTTTTAAAACATGTACATGTTAGAAAGTTCTAATAATCCAGAAAAGTAAAAAATGACAAGTTAAAGATCCTCTCTCCAAAAGAAATTAATGAAATTAATCTTTTCTTAGGCTTCCATCCGGAAAAAAAATCATGCATATACACACCACACCCCATCTATATGCAGGGAGTATTTCTGAAAGGTACGCAAGAAAGGGCAAGAGTGGTTCCCACCAAAGACTTGAGCAGCAGCCTAATCCACATCCTTGTATTAAGGAACTACCCCCAACCACAGCTCCTGAAAGAGATCTGCTTATATCCAGTTGGACTGGAGGTGAATATCTGACTCTGTGGAAGCCAGTCGCATTTGTCTGACCAGCAACCAATCAGATTTCCTCTCACTCAAAATCTGAACTGTGGAAATGAACTTTAATCAGATGATAGTGGAGACTAGAACTAATAAGTTATGAGAAGGCAGGACATGGTAAGTAAAAACCAAAATAAGCAGATAACCCAATGAAATACCACATAACCCCAAAAGAACTGCTGGCTTAAAATTAAGATTTTATTATTTAATAAGTACAAATCTAACATGCACACTTATACACAGGTACAAGGGAGAGTGTGGAGACGGGGGGAGGGGCTCAGTCTAGGTCCTTAGTTTTGAGACCTAGGTATTTAATCCGGCAAACATTACTGAGTACCATGTACTACCAGAGACAGAAAGATAAATAAGACAGGGTCCCCACCTAAGAGCATTCTCAGAGTTTTTCCTTCCTTTTTCGGGACCCTCAGTACTTTTTCACTGCTCACGTCACCACACTTTTGCGTGGTAGCTGTCTGGGTGGCATAAAGGCTTATCTTGCAGATGCTGAAGTAAAATGATGCAGAGGGACTGGGGTGGGGGTACCTGCAATGGAGCTTAGGGCAGACAGTTCTTGCAGCTGTCCTTGCACCCTAAACCCTCCAGCTCCACCAACAAAATGTTCCGTGTTCACACATTTCTCCTCTTCTTCCTTTAGCCCCCAGTATTAAAAGTGAAAAAGTCAATGCTTCGTAAAGTAGCTAATAAAGGGAAAAAACTGAATACTACCTCTGCTCCTTGCACAGAAGTACTTACATTACATTGATCGTTTAATAAAAATTTGTGGATATGCTTAGCTACTCAAGAGATGGCCAATTCTTTGAGGGCAAGGCTCGTGACTTATTCCTATGTCTTCTACACAGAAAACATATACATAATGACTATTTTGGTAAATGTTAAAAGAAACCCCCATACACTCCCCTCAAAAAAAGTCTACTTTTTCATCCTATGTAAAATATCCTATCTTTTCTGGGAAGAAAAAGATAACTGTGACGCTTCTGTAATGTCTAAAATTCACATTCCTAGATGTCCTCCCTATCTCCCCGCCAATTTCTTAGGCCAGACGAGTCATGAGAAAACTCTTAACGTTACGCCCAAGTCTCCAGTTAAGAGCCATACTCAATGAGCCTTATGTGCCACATGAGCTGCCAAGGACACATGGTGACCATGCAGTGAGTTAACATCTTGAACATAATCTTGTCATAATTTTCTAACTGTATTATTATTTTTCATTCATTAATATGATGTGGCAATTCCAAGTGTAATTATTAGCACATGGTCAAAGTATAGAAAGCTGCAGAACTAACATTCCAAAACATACATATATGAATTTGCTGCAGCTATCATCCAAGCACAGAGTGACATCTGACAATGCCCTGGAACAGACAGCAATATGTATGGAAACTCAAAGTTACTAGAAGCTATCACTTAAGGTGTTAGTACACATTTTACTTCGACTGTATTTCGTGATTGGATTTGTTCAGTGTTGTGGACCTGCCTGATTAAACTATTTCTACCTCCAGATAAAGAGACCTTCCTATGTCTTCATTTAAATTCAACATATGAATTTAATGCTAGAAATATGCACACTCCTGAAAATAAGCCATAAAACATACCCATTTACTTTAGATGTTTTACAGGAGAACCAAACTCCAACTACAGCCAGAAAAAAGAAGTTTTATAAATGTAGTTGGCACTCTATCCTAAGCATTTCCTCCCTTAATAAGCAAAGTTAGCTTTCACTTGAAGTAAGTTTGAATTTCACCACCAGTCATATCAAGTAACCAGATCTAACTGAATATCTTACCATTTTAAAAAAATCCGCTAGAAAGGATACATTTATATGCCTGTTAACATTCTACAGTAGTTACTCAAGACCTACAGACATAGCTTTAATGATATACTATGGTTGTACTTTCCCAATAAAACATAGTACTGTCTAGGTCACATACACAGTGTCCTGTGCGTGACACAGTGAAACACACTCTCTCCTGAGGCCTACAGGACTAACCTAAATGCAATTGGTTAACACTTTCTGAATTACTCCCGACCACCTTCTACCACCAGCAATAACACATGCTCCACTGTTTTAACCACCTTGGTTTTTCAACCTACCACCAGTATGACCTTGATTTGATGATCTTAATCACTTTAACCTTGGCTTCTGCACTGAACTACTTGGCTAGGGAACTCAGTGTCTGCACTGAGCCTCAGCACTACTCTTTGTTAGGATGATTCAGTCTCCCACCCCCACCCCAGGTATCCTTCTTATGGCTAGGTGTACCCTATTCCAGACTAGTGCTATCAATAAGAAAGTGGAGATTAGAAAATTGCACCCAATTACAGAATCACTGGAAAAATGAATGCTCAATGTACCTCTCAGGGAAATGCATCATGACTAGGTAACAACTGTAGAGCACATCTTCCCCAAAGTCATACCACATACATAACATGCAGAAAATCATTAAGGGCCTGGTACGTACACAATAATAATAACTACTTGAAAATGAATTAATAAGCATACTATAACCATAAGCACTTGAAAAATAAGATTGACCACTTAAACAGGGAACAAAGAATTAGTGTGAAACAAATGAATAAGTAAATTTACAGGGACAAATACTTAGAACATAATCTGAATTTCATTACAAAACTGTTTAATTATTAATAGGTAATGGTAAATTATTGCCCTTCTATTAACATTTTCTTGGTCAGTTTGTGTCAGCACCAATCACTACATTTCACTTCAGGACCAGTCATATTTAAAAAACAAATAAATGTCAGGGAATGAAAGGAGAAAGCCATTTAGCTTTTCACTGCAGTCAGGTAACATAATAGAAATCATTCTATATAAAATTGTTATTTCTGGCCGGGCA
>NW_012155062.1:4824065-4832088 GCF_000956105.1 Propithecus coquereli | reverse complement strand
TGGATATTCTGCAGAAAAATTAATTATTTCAGTTTATACAATTACAAAAAAACTGAGATTCAAACTGAGGTTTCTTTTTCTCTAAATATCACTTTTATTAAATGCGGTTCTACATTAAAAAATTAAAGTTCCTTTAGATATATTTTGTGCAATAATTATATTTTAAAGGACATTATTTTTCTCATCAAAATAATTGCTAATATCAGTTACATAAGAAAAGCCTTAATATCAAAATTCTTAATATCTGTTCTTAATTAGAACTACTATTGCAGAAGAGTACTTCTACTACTGATGTTTGAGGATGAGCTAAAAGAGGAATTATTACTTAATAAAAATTTTAAAATAATCTCGTAATATTAAAATAAAATGAAGAAATAAACTGGCCAAATAAGCGACTATAAAGAGAAGATTTAATAGTATTCATTTTTTACTCATTTTGGTATCACAAATCAACTATATACAGAAAAGCTCAGCAGTTGTTCATAGTAATTGTTTTCTTAAATCCTGTATTTTTTAAAACCACAAGATGGCAGGCTTTAACGGAAGATTAGTCTAGAAGAGGAAAAAAAACAACTGCTTAAAAAAAGACTGCCATATAGTCCAAATTTACAGCCAAAATGCATAGTTCATAAAGTGCTGGCTGAGTCTCCACAGGAACAGAACTGATGCTTGTGAAGGATCCCCTATTTCATCCCACTACAAAATAACCAGAGTTAGGCTAGGATGCATATGATTTAAAATAAAATCATATTTTATAGAGCATTACACAATAACTTACAAAAGCTACTGACTCGAAATTACTTAACAATTACAAAAAATTCTACTGCAACACTAATTTTTAAATCTCAGATCATAATGTGGCACTTCTCAATGTCATGCCTCATGACAGGAGAATAAACCCTGTGCCTTCCAGGGACCAAAATGGTCCACCAAGAATGATACTGCATAAAATATGCCAATTTTACAAGCTATTGTACACAGTAGCCTGTGAAACTGGCATATTTTATACAGTTATCACTCTTGAGCGTTTGACTCCATTGATTTGCACAAAGCTCAAAACTCAGAATGCTATACCACATATACCAAGTGAAAGATACTGTGTATCTTGTGGAGTATAGAAAATACAAGAAGCCAAAAATTAATCTAAGACAATACACCTAGATGACTAGAATATGGTCATTTCTTCCACAAAAATCAAGACCAAAAAAGCTAAGGAATCGTGGACTAAAGGGGAGGAGAGCAGAA
This sequence comes from Propithecus coquereli, assembly GCF_000956105.1. Classification (NCBI taxonomy): domain Eukaryota; kingdom Metazoa; phylum Chordata; class Mammalia; order Primates; family Indriidae; genus Propithecus; species Propithecus coquereli. The sequence continues at coordinate 4,830,843 of NW_012155062.1, read as the reverse complement.
TATACTATCTATTTGTGGTACCTTGAACCATCCAATGTTACCAGTTGAAATTTTATAGGAGCTTTAATTGTAATCCTAATTAATGCTGGTACTGTCTATTTTGTGTCAGGTTCTTAGTCATATAAAACACTGTTATTCTGTGAAAATATAAATTGATGCATTATAAATTCTTTCTTAAAGCTATAGCTTTCACATTACTGAACAAATCAGAAGCTCTGAATGTGCTTAAAATTGCAAAGAAAAGCTAACCTATGTGTCCAGGATCAAAAGAAAAGCAATAGCAAATTCTTATTTACTGACTTTGAAATATTACTTAGCTTTTTCACCCTCTACTAGAGAAGCATGTAAAAAGGCTCATAATCTCATTTCCCAGAAAGCTGCTATTGACAGGTTTTTAAAACATGTACATGTTAGAAAGTTCTAATAATCCAGAAAAGTAAAAAATGACAAGTTAAAGATCCTCTCTCCAAAAGAAATTAATGAAATTAATCTTTTCTTAGGCTTCCATCCGGAAAAAAAATCATGCATATACACACCACACCCCATCTATATGCAGGGAGTATTTCTGAAAGGTACGCAAGAAAGGGCAAGAGTGGTTCCCACCAAAGACTTGAGCAGCAGCCTAATCCACATCCTTGTATTAAGGAACTACCCCCAACCACAGCTCCTGAAAGAGATCTGCTTATATCCAGTTGGACTGGAGGTGAATATCTGACTCTGTGGAAGCCAGTCGCATTTGTCTGACCAGCAACCAATCAGATTTCCTCTCACTCAAAATCTGAACTGTGGAAATGAACTTTAATCAGATGATAGTGGAGACTAGAACTAATAAGTTATGAGAAGGCAGGACATGGTAAGTAAAAACCAAAATAAGCAGATAACCCAATGAAATACCACATAACCCCAAAAGAACTGCTGGCTTAAAATTAAGATTTTATTATTTAATAAGTACAAATCTAACATGCACACTTATACACAGGTACAAGGGAGAGTGTGGAGACGGGGGGAGGGGCTCAGTCTAGGTCCTTAGTTTTGAGACCTAGGTATTTAATCCGGCAAACATTACTGAGTACCATGTACTACCAGAGACAGAAAGATAAATAAGACAGGGTCCCCACCTAAGAGCATTCTCAGAGTTTTTCCTTCCTTTTTCGGGACCCTCAGTACTTTTTCACTGCTCACGTCACCACACTTTTGCGTGGTAGCTGTCTGGGTGGCATAAAGGCTTATCTTGCAGATGCTGAAGTAAAATGATGCAGAGGGACTGGGGTGGGGGTACCTGCAATGGAGCTTAGGGCAGACAGTTCTTGCAGCTGTCCTTGCACCCTAAACCCTCCAGCTCCACCAACAAAATGTTCCGTGTTCACACATTTCTCCTCTTCTTCCTTTAGCCCCCAGTATTAAAAGTGAAAAAGTCAATGCTTCGTAAAGTAGCTAATAAAGGGAAAAAACTGAATACTACCTCTGCTCCTTGCACAGAAGTACTTACATTACATTGATCGTTTAATAAAAATTTGTGGATATGCTTAGCTACTCAAGAGATGGCCAATTCTTTGAGGGCAAGGCTCGTGACTTATTCCTATGTCTTCTACACAGAAAACATATACATAATGACTATTTTGGTAAATGTTAAAAGAAACCCCCACACACTCCCCTCAAAAAAAGTCTACTTTTTCATCCTATGTAAAATATCCTATCTTTTCTGGGAAGAAAAAGATAACTGTGACGCTTCTGTAATGTCTAAAATTCACATTCCTAGATGTCCTCCCTATCTCCCCGCCAATTTCTTAGGCCAGACGAGTCATGAGAAAACTCTTAACGTTACGCCCAAGTCTCCAGTTAAGAGCCATACTCAATGAGCCTTATGTGCCACATGAGCTGCCAAGGACACACGGTGACCATGCAGTGAGTTAACATCTTGAACATAATCTTGTCATAATTTTCTAACTGTATTATTATTTTTCATTCATTAATATGATGTGGCAATTCCAAGTGTAATTATTAGCACATGGTCAAAGTATAGAAAGCTGCAGAACTAACATTCCAAAACATACATATATGAATTTGCTGCAGCTATCATCCAAGCACAGAGTGACATCTGACAATGCCCTGGAACAGACAGCAATATGTATGGAAACTCAAAGTTACTAGAAGCTATCACTTAAGGTGTTAGTACACATTTTACTTCGACTGTATTTCGTGATTGGATTTGTTCAGTGTTGTGGACCTGCCTGATTAAACTATTTCTACCTCCAGATAAAGAGACCTTCCTATGTCTTCATTTAAATTCAACATATGAATTTAATGCTAGAAATATGCACACTCCTGAAAATAAGCCATAAAACATACCCATTTACTTTAGATGTTTTACAGGAGAACCAAACTCCAACTACAGCCAGAAAAAAGAAGTTTTATAAATGTAGTTGGCACTCTATCCTAAGCATTTCCTCCCTTAATAAGCAAAGTTAGCTTTCACTTGAAGTAAGTTTGAATTTCACCACCAGTCATATCAAGTAACCAGATCTAACTGAATATCTTACCATTTTAAAAAAATCCGCTAGAAAGGATACATTTATATGCCTGTTAACATTCTACAGTAGTTACTCAAGACCTACAGACATAGCTTTAATGATATACTATGGTTGTACTTTCCCAATAAAACATAGTACTGTCTAGGTCACATACACAGTGTCCTGTGCGTGACACAGTGAAACACACTCTCTCCTGAGGCCTACAGGACTAACCTAAATGCAATTGGTTAACACTTTCTGAATTACTCCCGACCACCTTCTACCACCAGCAATAACACATGCTCCACTGTTTTAACCACCTTGGTTTTTCAACCTACCACCAGTATGACCTTGATTTGATGATCTTAATCACTTTAACCTTGGCTTCTGCACTGAACTACTTGGCTAGGGAACTCAGTGTCTGCACTGAGCCTCAGCACTACTCTTTGTTAGGATGATTCAGTCTCCCACCCCCACCCCAGGTATCCTTCTTATGGCTAGGTGTACCCTATTCCAGACTAGTGCTATCAATAAGAAAGCGGAGATTAGAAAATTGCACCCAATTACAGAATCACTGGAAAAATGAATGCTCAATGGACCTCTCAGGGAAATGCATCATGACTAGGTAACAACTGTAGAGCACATCTTCCCCAAAGTCATACCACATACATAACATGCAGAAAATCATTAAGGGCCTGGTACGTACACAATAATAATAACTACTTGAAAATGAATTAATAAGCATACTATAACCATAAGCACTTGAAAAATAAGATTGACCACTTAAACAGGGAACAAAGAATTAGTGTGAAACAAATGAATAAGTAAATTTACAGGGACAAATACTTAGAACATAATCTGAATTTCATTACAAAACTGTTTAATTATTAATAGGTAATGGTAAATTATTGCCCTTCTATTAACATTTTCTTGGTCAGTTTGTGTCAGCACCAATCACTACATTTCACTTCAGGACCAGTCATATTTAAAAAACAAATAAATGTCAGGGAATGAAAGGAGAAAGCCATTTAGCTTTTCACTGCAGTCAGGTAACATAATAGAAATCATTCTATATAAAATTGTTATTTCTGGCCGGGCACGGTGGCTCACGCCTGTAATCCTAGCTCTCTGGGAGGCCAAGGTGGGCGGATTGTTTGAGCTCAGGAGTTCGAGACCAGCCTGAGCAAGAGCGAGACCCCGTCTCTACTAAAAATAGAAAGAAATTAATCGGACAACTAAAAATATATAGAAAAAATTAGCCAGGCATGGTGGCGCATGCCTGTAGTCCCAGCTACTCGGGAGGCTGAGGCGGAAGGATTGCTTGAGCCCAGGAGTTTGAGGTTGCTGTGAGCTGGGATGATGCCACGGCACTCTAGCCCGGGCAACACAGTGAGACTCTGTCTCAAAAAAAAAAAAATTGTTATTTCTAATCATATCCACAAAACAAGGATTTTTATATCCTTCAAAACAGACCCACTCTACACAGAGAGCCAGGCCAGTCAAGCCCAGCTGTTTAAGCGACGTTCGTGTTTTCATCTGCCATAAGATTCTCCAGCAGCTGCCTGGTAGCAGCTGAGCACCACTCAACACTAGTGCAGTTATTCAAGTGACTATCAGTTGCTGGGGATCCCTTCACACCCAGAGCTCAGAATCAACATGCCCTTTATTATCTAGCCATGGTCCACACTTTCAGAGGACAAATAAACTTTAATTTGAACTTAAAGTAAAGGTTATTAATATGCCCACATAAAAACCTTGTCCTAAAACTAGATAATCTTATTTCATAATAGGCTCAAACTGCATATTAAATATGCACTTGCTCCAACATTCATTCATCATCTTCAACACTGTCCTCAAATTATCTTCCCTTCCACAGGGAAAGGGATGTGATCCACAGTATTACTCCTGTGGAAAATTAATGGACTTCCCTGAAGTTAAAATAAATGTAATTAAGACACAAAAACTCCAGAAAGTCTTGTGATCGCAATTTCTATTAACAATGGTCTTCTCTGGCATATGCAAAAAGACTAAGATGCTTCTGCACAAACTCAAAAGCTGCAAAGGATAGTTTCTAGTGACAATAAAATTCTGCTACTCATCGAATAAACTGATGTGTCAACAAATTAGCAACAACCTCATCAGATTCAGGCAAACCCTAACTGGAATCAGAGTAAAATTAGAAAAAATACTAAATGAGATTTGAAACTGGACCACAGAACCATTTCTTTGAACAAAAGAAGTTCAACATGATATATATAAATAGGCACAAGAGTATAGAACAGACCCTTACAGATTTAAGTCCTAATAAAAATAACTTAAATTCCTTTTTTAAAAAAAGCCAACAACCATTACTTTGTCACTTACCTATTATATCTGGGTGATTGAAAACCAGCAATGAACAAAATATACCAAGTCCCTGCCCTTATGAAGGTACCTTTTAATGGGGAAAGTCACACACTAAACAAATACATGTATGTCAGGGATACTCTGTACTTTGAAGAAAAATAAATCAGAATAAGGAGTGTAGAAAGGGAAGGGAGACACGATAATTTTATGTAGTATGGGCAGATACAGACTGATTGTATGCCTGTTAGTACGACTAACAGCAATTTTTTCACACCAGAAAATCACTTTCCAAACCTACATTTTATCCAGCAATACCAATACTGGTATCACTTGTTATTTCACTGCTCCTGTATGAATCATGTATAACCCTTTTACAAAATGGGAGGAAAAACAGTTTCCTACAAAAATGATAACTAAGTCAAATAATTATCTCGGGGAGCCTTATAGAGAGAGTGTTAGGAAATGTGCGGATACAACAGGAAGCAAAATCAGACACTAGCCCTGTCCACAAGGAGATTCCACTCTAGTAAGGGAATCAAGCAACCATACAAAACTGTCTCAACAAATCAAACTTGTCAGAAACCTTCTTGACAAGTTCTAGGAAAAGGAAAGTACACAGTACTTCAAGAATACATGATGTGACTTCTGGGAAAAATGACACATTTAACACATGACTCCATTATTACCCCTTCCAGAAACCCAACTAAAAACAGCAAAGGCACAAATTCTCATTGAAAAAAACTGAAGAGGAAGTGATGAAATTTTGGAAGCTGGAAGGCAGATGCTGAAAACTAACCTAGCCAACCCAAGAGTGCTAAATCCTAAGCCAGACACAGGGATATGTGAAAAGGAACCTAATTTATGCCACAGCCACCACTGGCAGCAAGAGCTATGCTGGTACCCTGAAGTAGGAGGACTGGTAAAAAATCTATTTAAGAAGCTAAACAGACCCCTCCCCTACTCCATGCTTCTGGGCTAAGGGCCCTCATCCACCATAGCAGAAGACAAAAGGTTTTCTCTGAGGACCTGGCAGTCACCCAGCACAACCAAAGGCAGCAGTTCCATAATGGGGGGCGGAGGGGGCAGCGAAAAAAAAAAACCACCAGAGGAATTCACTGAACTCTGATAGAATGCTGATATTTCCACCCCTCTCAATCTCCCTCAGCTTACATACAGTGCACTACTGCCAGGCCTATCCCCCTCTCGGACAAGGGTGAAAGACCAAGAGAAAGGACCTGAAGATGATGACATTGAGTGTCCCCAATGAAATGACCCAGCCAGTTCACCTACCATGAAGCTTGGTCAAGAAGCTCCACGCATCCATGGAGCTTCCCAACAGATTTTGAGAACCCCATTTAATAAGAAGGTAAGTGCTAAGACTGTTTTGGCTAATTTTGGCTATTCTGGTTCCCGTGCATTTCTGTATGAATTTTAGGGTCAGTTTGTCAATTTCTACAAAAAAGGCAGCTGTGACTTTGATGGAGATTGGGTTGAATCTGTAGGTGAATTTGGGGAAAACTGTCATTTTAACAGTATTACGTCTCCTAATCCATGAACATGGGATGCCTTTATATTTATATAGGTCCTCTTTAATTTCTTTCAACAATGTTTTACAGTTTCCAGTGCGTAAGTCTTACACTTCATCTGTAAAATGTATTCCTAAGTATTTTATTATTTTTGGTGCTATCATAAATGAAATTGTCTTAATTTCATTTTTGGATTGTTCAATGCTAGAAATATAATTGATTTTCTTATATTGCTCTTTTATCATGCAACCTTGCTGAACTTATTTATTAGCTCTGAGATTTTTATTTTTAAAAGATTCCTTGGCCAGGCGCGGTGGCTCACGCCTGTAATCCTAGCACTCTGGGAGGCCGAGGCGGGTGGATTGTTTGAGCTCAGGAGTTCGAGACCAGCCTGAG
>NW_012155062.1:4821410-4823140 GCF_000956105.1 Propithecus coquereli | reverse complement strand
TCAGGCTGGTCTCGAACTCCTGAACTCAAGAAATCCTCCCACCTCGGCCTCCCAGAGTGTTAGGATTACAGGTGTGAGCCACCATGCCTGGCCTGGTCACAGCTTATTCTTATTGCAACCTCAAACTCCTGGACTCAAGTGATCCTCTTGCCTCAGCCTCTAGGACTATAGGCACACACCACTATACCCAACTAATGTTTTTTTATTTTTTGTAGAGACAGGGTCTCACCATGCTGCCCAGGCTCGTCTCGAACTTCTGGCCACAAGTGATATTTCTGCCTCAACCTCCCAAAGTGCTGGGATTGCAGGCATGAGCCACCACACCTGGCCCCTTCATTCTGTTAATATGGTGTATTACATTGACTTTCACGGACTGAGTCAATGTTGCATTCCTAGGATAAATTCCATGATATGATGGAACACAATCCTTTTTATATGTTTGTGGATTTAGTATGGTAGCATTTTGTTGGAAACTTTGGGGCCCATATTAATAAGGGATATTAGTCTGTGAAATTTTTCTGCAACAGTGTTCCAATATCCATCTCCAGTTCATTGGGTGTTATGAGGCAGTTGTTCCTAAAGCAACAGCAGTGGCAGCTTCCTGAATTGTAGCTATATACTATTTTTTAAAAATTCAGTGGTGTTAGTGGTGGCCTCAGACATAAAAGCTCCCAAAGGACAGTTCTACAACGTTCTAGGCATCGTTCCTGCTCCTCTAGCCCCTTCTAATTATTTTTTCTAAGTACCTACATCCTAAATCGTTTCCCTTAAAATGTCTAGGTTTCTGTTCACTACACTAATACGAAGACCTAAACAAATGGAAAAAGAACTTAACTTGAAACAAAGAGGGATTATGAAGGAAATGAAGATTTCCGAAAAGACCAGGGAAAGTACTTCATCCATGGAATTTAAACAAGAACAGAATGCTATAAAGAGACATGAAGAGAAGCTATTATTATAGAAATGTAATATGATAGCAAAAATTGGAAGGTAAAATTAAGAACATCTTTTAGTAGAGGAAAAATATTTTTTTAGAAAAAGTAAGAAAACCAAAGGATCAATGCAAAAGGCCCAGCGTTTGAAGAACAGGAGTCTGAGGAAGTAATAAAAGGAGAAAATCATCAGTAAAATAATTAAAGAAAATTTCCAAGAACTGAAGGACGTAAATTTCCAGACCAAAAAAATCCAACAAAATGATCAACACAATGGATGAAAAGAGATCCACATCAAGAAACATTGTGAAATTTTAGAACTAGACCAAAAGAAAATCCTATAACCTTTAAAATTTTTCTGTTATTAGTACTTCTCCAGTCAACAATGAAAGCCAGAAAACTATAGAACTACCTTCAAATTCCTTAGGAAGGATCTTTTACAACCTAGAATTCTATACCCCAGAACACAAGGCTCCAAAAGGTAATTCTTTAATAAAATGAATAGAAAACCTAATGATTTTAAATAACTTGATGTTTTAACAATTGGCATAGAGTCCTTCCATACAACTATACAAAACTAAGTGGGGGAAAAATACTATTTTTATAGGTGATCAAAAGGTGGAATAAGGCCGGGCGTGGTGGCTCACGCCTGTAATCCTAGCTCTCTGGGAGGCCGAGACGGGCGGATCATTTGAGCTCAAGAGTTCGAGACCAGCCTGAACAAGAGCGAGACCCCGTCTCTACTAAAAATAGAAAGAAATTAATTGGACAACTAAAAATATACAGAAAAAATTAGCC
>NW_012155062.1:4805833-4821360 GCF_000956105.1 Propithecus coquereli | reverse complement strand
TATGATCAGTGATGACTACCATATTCAAATATGAACATAATACCGTGAGTGTTTAAAAGGAAAGGTGTGAAGGGGAACTTTCACTGACCTTCCGCTATGCAGTCGGTGATTTTCATCTGTTATCATCTCAGAACACCTCCCCCGAGTTTGGTTTTATAATCTCTTATTTTATAGATGAGAAAATGAGGATCACATCACACTCTTGGTAAGTGATGCAGTCAGAATTCAAAGCACTGAGCGACTAGAGTATCACACCTGTACTCTATAATTTTCCAGCAAAAACGAACGAAAAATCCTCAAGCACTTGGAAATGTTGTACTTTATATAAATTATATGAAATATGTGACTTCATCTAAGCAACTCAACCACAAAATGAGGAACCTTTTATTACAAAGCAGTTGAAGGTTTTACCACTTACAGTGCTTACTCTATTACCCCAGAGCCTCCTACTGCAGTCTGTTTATGACTTTTCTCATAAGTCATAAGCTTCCAGGTAGAAAAGTAATCAAGGGAAAATGTTTGCCCCCAAATAATTTACTAATGCTTAAAATCATTCCCTATTGGATTTTTTACACCAAATGTGCATGCACCAACATAATGTAACAGCATGAAGCCGTATCAAATAATTACTCCAAGTAGAGATCATAAATTCGATTCTCTATAGGGACTCATCACCTGATCATTTTAACTTAATTAAATGTGCCCCTGACTTAAGTCAAAGTAGAGCACTGGCACAACCTTCTCTTCTGCCTTAGGTACTTCTACCACCACTGATTGAGCCTCTGCTAATGAGATGTAGTAAAGAAGAGTTGTTATTAGACGTCAGATCTTTAGTACAGAAGAGATGTGCCAGATATTCCAATGTAGCTGCTCCCCTTCTCAAGATATAAATTTAAGTTTATATTGTATGTCTGCTATAACATATTAATACATATTTCTGAAAACTCTTGCATTCTGTACATATTAAAAATAACAGAGCAAATGCAAGAAATTATGTTAGAATAGATCACTCAAAACCTACACAGCTTTGAAACCAGAGCACCAGCAATAACATAAACAATAATTAGCAGCTCAGGAGATAACTTGGACAGGCCAGGCAGTTTAGTGTGGATATAGCTGTATCAAGAGATGCTTTTAACTGCATAAAAACAGAGTAGAAATGGTGGTTTGCAGGAATTAAGACAACAGGGAGCTCTGAACACAAGAATAAGACTGGCTAAAAGAGCAAAGCTAGGCATACACCTCTCTTGGAGATAGAACCCTGGGCACAGACATTTACTTTTAATTTTCTTAAAGCTGAAAGCAGAGTTGAGGGCTTTCTTCCCTTCTGAAGATTATTACTGTACTCTTGCTATTCTGGCTCCCCTTTACTAGGATTTACTAGGAAAGGGTACATATAAATCAATACAATTTCCCATTATAATATCATTTCTCTATTTACCAGTCACATATGAGCTAACTGGTATTACAGAAGCATTTGTAGCAGAATGTACTGAAATACTTTAAATACCAAAAACTGATCTAAACTAAACTGTAACATATGACTACTGAAAGCACAAGGAGGAAAAAAATATGTATTATGAAGACAACAGGGCAAAGTCAACAATGTCCCACTGTCATCTAGATATGGAGATAAATACCAAAGGAGCACTGAAAATAGCTGAAGGTAATCTTTTTCAAGAGAAGTCTTGGAGAACTCCCGAGTCCTTAAATCATGCATACATACACACATATATTGCTAGACAGTCATAGGTTTTGTTTTTTTTTCAAGGCACATACTAGAAAAATCTGAATCAAGGAAGTCAGAGACAATTTCCCCAAGGAAATCAACACTCAGTGGAGACCTGAGGGATGAGTACAAGTCAATGCACTGATGAGAGAAATCCAAAGGAAATCCCACATGCAAAGGCCCATTTTAGGAGGAGCGTGGTCAAGGACTGAATTAAGGGTTTCACGGTTAGAGGGGAATAAGCAAGTTCAAGTATGGTATGGGATGAAGCTGCAGTGTCAAGACAGGCCAGCCCATGTAGAAAAGAACTTTTAGGATAGGTTGACCTGAGCAAATACATCCTAATTTGACCAGGACAATTTCCATTTACGCCAGTTGTCCCTGAATAATTATTAATAGCTCCCTCTTGACACACAGAAGTATCCCAATTTGGATGGCAAATTATATGTTCATCCTACTATTAGGTAGTATTAAGGATTTTAGTCTTTATCCTAGAAGCTACTAAAGTGTTTTAAGCAAAGGGGGTGAAATGATCACATTTTTAGTACAGAATCTCAGAAGGATAAGTGTTCTGGTCCCCCAGCCAATGTTTTGTTAAAACAACATAGAGTAAGAATTAACTGTAAATCAACCTTTAAGAATGTCTCCTCTTTACTGCCAACATTCTTGAACAAGTGTTTTAAACTCATGACTCTTTCCTCTCACTGTCCCTCAATTACGGCCAGTGGCTTTGCTCCTCCACTACTTGTCACTAACATAAGGCTCTCCTCACAGTCAACGATCATCTCCCAGGCAAAGACAATGGTTACTTTTTAGGCTTTGTCAAACTGAAAAATAATCTCCTCAGTCCACGACTCAACTCTCTTTTCCTGCCTCTCTATTACTTATCATCTCCAGTGTGGGTTTTCCTTCCTCTACCTAGTCCTCTTATGTAGACATTTTCCACGTCTTTGAGTACTCCAAATTGCCAGTTGACATCTCCACCTAAAAGTCCAACACATACACCACTAACCCTGAGTAGGGGCCTCCAAACCTGTTCTTTACCCACCAATCTGTTAAGAAGCAACACTGTCTACCCAGGTACTCAGGCATGGAAGCAAACATCCTAGACTCCTTATTCTCCCCAAACCCTATGCTCAGTATCTCTTAAATCTACTTTCTCTCCTTTCTCACTACCTATCTCAGTTCAAGGGCTGCCTCATTACTCCCCAGGCATCCTTACAAAGTGTTATTACCTCTACTCTTTTTTCCCTCCACAGCACAGCCAGACTGATCATGTCATTCTTCCGCCTGAAATTCTTAAGGATCCTCAGTACCTAAAATGTAATCCTCCCTTACCCTACATATATGGCTCCAGTATTATGAATTATTTGACATTCAGCACAACTCCCGCTCCTAACATTTTCTATTTAGAAGTAAATTCCTACTTACCTCCCAATACATGGCTCAGACATCATCACCTCCCCAATTCCCCTGGGAGGTCTTTCAAAATTTCAAGGCTCCTAGACTGCCTTAGGTGGCAGTCTGCGTCTCCATAGTACCACGTGGATACTGCTATCACAGCACTTAATACATTTTATTAGTGTGCTACATTTATAGTATCACAATACCATAGCGTTGGTTTTCTGCCTTCCCCACTAGACTGTAAGCAACTTGACAATGGGAACTTAGCATTTCACCTATCCCCAGCATCTGGTTCAAAGCCTGGCATAAAGTACCTGTTCCACAAAAATACATTTAGAATAAAACGGAAAGAACATATCTGTCATGAATAGTCAAGATTTATTTTGAGGTTTTAATTTTTTTTAAATTATTAAGTCATGGAGTAAGGTAGGAAAGGAGCTTTTCAAGAAGGAACAAAAGATAAAAGGTCTCTCTCAGTAATTCATCTTCACACTTTCATTAGCAAATGAGGCCCTCAGTATTTCAAAGAGCTGTTTCAATTACTGCACCCTGCTGAAAAAGCCTAAATTACCTCCCTGGAGGCTATGAAATATAAATGTGAAAAACACACATCTAGTACCATTTCCAAAAGTAGCACCCAAAGGGATCTAAAAATCAACTGTCCTGTGTAAGACTTCAAGTCCCAAGCACAGGTGACAGTGCTCTGTGAGCCTGTTTCCTGCAGGTAAATCAGAATAATGCCTGCAGAACAACACTATTGTTCAAAATTAGTTGCTTAAATCAGATGATTCAAGACACCATCTAGCAGTAAAAGTGCTAATTATATTATCATCAATAAATCCAAATAGAGGTCGGGTGCAGTGGCTCACGCCTGTAATCCTAGCACTCTGGGAGGCCGAGGTGGGAGGATCTCTTGAGCTCAGGAGTTTGAGACCAGCCTGAGCAAGAGTGAGACCCTGTTTCTACTAAAAATAGAAAGAAATTAGCCGGACAACTAAAAATGGAAAAAATTGGCTGGGAGTGGTGGTGCGCGCCTGTATTTCCAGCTACTTGGGAGGCTGAGGCAGGAGGATCGCTTGAGCCCAGGAGTCTGAGGTTGCTGTGAGCTAGGCTGATGCCACCGCACTCTAGCCCGGGCAACAAAGCGAGACTCTGTCTCAAAAAAAAAAAACTCGAAAGAACCTCCAGAAATTAATATTAAATTCCTCCAAACAGGAAATGGATAGATACTCATCCACTGGTTGGTGGTATCAAAAATTGGTACAACTGTAATTTTACCAATTTTACAATGGTTAATATTTAACCAGTAAATTAGGTGACACTTAACTAGTAATTTAACCTAACACCTAAAAAATAAATAAAAAGAAATTGAACTCCTCTCCTCACTCCTCCCTGCATTAAAAAAAACCTGAAAATCTGACAGTTTAATTACTTATGACCTGCTTCCTAGATTTTAACACACTGATTCCAGGGGTTTGGGCCTTCCAATCAAACCCTTCCCTTAAAAATTAAAGTAATATTTAACACTAAGTTTTATAGCTCTTTTTTTTCCTTTGAGACAGGGTCTTGCTCTGTTGCCCATGGCTCACTGCAACCTCCAACTCCTGGGCTCAAGTGATTCTCCTGCTTCAGCCTCCTAAGTAGCTAGGACTAGAGGCGTGCCACACCACACCCAGGTCATTTTTTTTTTTTAATAGAGATGGGGTCTCACTATGCTACCCAGGCTGATCTCAAACTCCTGGCCTCAAGCAATCCTCCGCCTCAGCCTCCCAAAGTGCTGGGATTACCAGCATGACACACTGTGCACGGCCATATAGGTCTTACATTAAGGCCAAGGGGTGTATATTATCTACTTGCAACCAGGGCAAAACCAGTACATTTAAAAAATGACAAAGTAATACATAAGATGATTAAGGTTTTTGTTTTTCAATTAATCACCCTATGTATAATGAAAACTCCCTAAAGCAGATTAGCATTTTTTATTATTTTAGGTCTGAAAACCAAAGAACATGAATGTTAAAACCCTACAGATGTCATTTAACCTTATAAGCATTTCCTAAATTTCATTCTATCTATGACCAAAATATGTAGAAAGCCAACAGAATAAATATATAGTAAGTTCAAATACATAGTAAACCCCCATCCCCACGGAAAAGAGAGCTTATATTTACATATCAATATGCTATGTGATTTGAGCAAATGATAAGCTAGAAAAAAGTCTGAGTTTCATTTTTCATAACTCTTCCTAAGATTCAGAAAACTACTACTTACTCTTTATCCCAATTATACAGATAAGGAAAGACAGACTCAAAGACTTAAAAAGTACCTGCTCAGTCACAAGAATGAAGTTGGAACTTCTCATGTAGTGCTTCGCTTAATACCACCCTATCGCAGGCTAATGTGCTTTACAGTGTCCCATTTTATACTTATTAGCAGCACACCAGTGTCTTTGTACAGCTTTTTTTTTTCTTTTGGTAAAGAAGGGGTCTCACTATGTTGCCTAGGCTGGTCTCAAACTGTCAAGTGATCCCTCTGGCCTTTGTCTCCCAAAGCACTGGGATTGCAGGCGTGAGCCACTGTGCCAACCTATATGCATTTTTTAATGAAAACACACAAATCCAAATTTCCCATTAGCAATTTCCTTACTAGGCCGGGTGCAGTGGCTCATGCTTGAGGCCAAGAGTTAGAGACCAGCCTAGGCAATATAGCAAGACCCCCGCCTCTACAAAAAAATTTTTTAAAAATTAGCCAGGCATAGTGGCATGCACCCCATAGGCCCAGCTACTCATAAGGCAGAGGCAGGAGGATCACCTGAACCCAGGAGTTTGAGGTTACAGTGAGCTATGACCACACCACTGCACTCCAGCCTAGGCAAGAGCAAGAATCAGAAGTTTCCTTACTAATGCAGTGATAAATCAACGTCAGAGGAACTCTGTTTTCCCCAAAGGAATATAATATGTAGGCTTAATCCCTAAACCTCAAATCCATTCTCCTCAAAGTGGCAATGCTTGGAGATGGAGGTAGAAAGTCTACAAATCTTCAGCTCCAACTGTACCATGAAAAAATACAATCGGCATTACACTTTAATATTCTATTTGGTGAAAAAAGCCTTTTATTTTCATAAAGTAAGTTATTTTTGGCCAGGCATGGTGGCTCATGCCTATAATCCTGGCATGCTGGGAGGCCAAGTGGGAGGACCACTTGAGGTCAGGAGTTCAAGATCAGTCTGAACAAGAGCAAGACCGCCATCTCTACAAAAAATTAGCCTGGCGTGGTGGTACCTGTCTGCAGGTGGATTGCCTGAGCCCAGGAGTTTGAGGTTGCAGTGAGCTATGGTCATGCCACTGCACTTTAGCCCAAGAGACAGAGCAAGACCCTGTCTCAGACAAAAAAGAAAAAAAAGGTTATTTTAAAAAGAAGGGCCATTTGTTTTAAAAAGTTAAAAAATTTTGCTTAAATAACAAAAGTTTTATATAATATCTCAAAGATTAATTTGAAAACACTGGCCTTGAGGCCTAACATCTATTATGCATTAAACTGTATTTCTTGGAACATCCTTTTTAAGTTTTTTTTTAAATGAGGGGACAGTAAATTCACTTGCTCAGCATATCAAACAATCCTACAGTATCTATTATATTAGTTATATATTAGTAAACTCCTATCACCACTTTCCTAATTAACTCATAGGACTCAGAAAGAGAAACTTTAGGGTTAATTTGGCAGCTTTTCAAACTTTAATATCTATCATAAACCAAATGAATAAAAGACAACTTCTAGAATCTGGTAAGTCAAGTGAACTTCTTAGAAGTCAATTTAAACATACAAATTCACAATCTTTTATCCGCACTTTCAGAGTTTTAACACCTAAAATTTTCATCAACTTGTTTGGTGGCAAAACCTGACCTGAATGGATGGATGTAAGGCTTTTTTTAGTATGCCTGTCTTTCTTCACTTACTATGACTATTAATACCTTTCCCTGCAAAAACGTTTCATGATGGAGGGCTACCCCAGACCCCACTGGGGGTATCATACACAGTATGTGCATTGTATTACCTTCCTAAAATTGCAATTGCTTTTACTTCCAAAGCACATCTGGCAACCAGGGTTTTACATAAAAGATTGTGAACCAATATCACTGAAGTAGCAAAATGTATAAATCCACAAAATCAGTTATTGAAGACTGATGAACATACTTAATTTTCTGTTATATACAGCTTTCCCACATAGTTAATAGTAAAATTCTGAAATAAGTCAATTTTTCTTTAATTTTTGTTTAAAGCATTAACTGATGGCACTCATCATCATTCTTAGAAACTGTTTCCCAAAAAAAGCTTCCAGTAAAATATAATTATACTTGGACTCAATCAGAGTAACTGTATCTTAGATATGAGATCTGCTTTCCCGTGGATCCAGAGGCCACCTGCATGGAAGTTGTTGCCAAATTCTCTACAGCAGGACCAAGTATCTCCATGAATTCTTCTGTCTCTGAAGTATCTAGTGTGATGAACAACCAAAATAAACTAAGTAATTCTGGAATCTACAATTCTCTCAAGACTGATTTCTTAATCTAAATCCACCTAAATGATGATTATACCTAATTAAAAACATTCAGGCTCCAAATAAAGAATTGAATACAGAAAATTATCTTTAAACAAATACAAAAACTAAATGGACCCAAAGAAGACAATAAAACATTGCTTCCATTTCATTTTCGCCCTTATAACCCAGTTATTGTCTAAAAAAAAAAAAAAAAAAAAACTAATTTCCAACATGATGGGTTACTAAGCACAGGCATTAGCCTCCCCACCAGACTCTAATAAAAAGGCAGTAAAGTATACAACATGGAATAAATCCATAGCACCAACGTCAACAGAAAAGGGATCGACAGCAGACATTTCAACAAATTTATAGAACACGAAATACAGATATAAGTATGTATCACAGACTATGCACACAGGAGGCTGCAGGGGAAAGTGAGGCAGGCCAATATGGAGGGATTAACTGATGGAACAGCTTTGTACTTGGCCCTCCTCAGCTCCCCTTAGCTTAACTGCAGGCTCACTAGCAAGTTGGCTAACAGCACATCCCACTCAAATATAAAAAGGCCATAATTTGTTCTCCCATTCAGAAGAAAAGGGGAGGAGCTACCTGAACAACAGCAGCAGGAATACTCAACCAATACCTAGTCCTTCATTTGCAAATGTAGACAAAGATTACCGGACAAAAATCAGCAGTAAGAAAAAGAGCAAACCAAACAAAAAGAACATGTGACCAGGGAGGAAAAACAGATATTCTAATTAACAGAAGGGAAGTTTAAAGAAAAAACTAAAAGCTTTCAGGAAGGGGGGGAAAAAAACAATTAACAACAAAAGAAAATAACTGGCATTTTTAGACAGACATTAAAAACCCTGGATGTCAGGAGATAATGGAGCAAAATACTTCCCAAGTTCTGGAAAAATGTTAAACTATTTATTAATAGTATTCTATACCTAGCACTAATGTCAATTAAGCATGAGAAAAAGTTATTTTCAGACACACAGGACTCAGAAAATTTATCTCCTGCCATCTTTTCTGAATAAACTACTTAAGAATGTTCTCCAACAAAATTAAAGAAGAAATCAAGGAAAAGGAAAATATGTGATCCAAGAGGAAACTGTCTTAGGTAAATTTCAGGATATCAGGGCAAAGCATATCTTAAGAGCAGAGAACTCCAGGAAAGAAAGTAGACTCAGGTCACAAATATTACAATTATGTATCTTCAAAACGTTTACAGATTTGCAGAAGGCAAATTTTTCTTACAAGAAAAATAAAATGCTATTTAGAAACAAACTGTACAAGAAAAGTCATGATCCAAATACAAAGCAAACTAAAATGTTTTCAGCAATTGATAGTATGTTAGAAAAGAGAATACATCTAGTCCTGAGAATAGGAATACACGTACAATAGCACAAAACCTAAGAAAAATATAATCCCAAAACATTACTTGATACCTCAGAATATTTTCAATTGTCAACTCCTCAGACAGGCCTTCCTTAATCACACTATCCCTTCACTGTGCTTTATTTTTATTCCCCGAGGATCAATTATTACTTAAATTATATCATATATATTATTTCATTGATTCTAATACACACATTCTTCTCACTTTTTAACCCTGCCGAAACCAGCATGCATTTTACAATCCATACACTTACAAGTACTATCAGCCAGGTGGCAGCCTTGTTACTGTGTGAAAAACCTTCAGTGGCTAACTCCTAGAAAAATATAAAACCACCAGTATCAAAATGCTTCAGACCAGATAAAAGATGATACGTATTTGCTTGTTGGTATACATCTCAGAAACATAAACAGTAATTTTCTTTTTAATCTTTGTATCCTCTACACGATGTGACAGCGACGGGAACACACCAGATACTTGATCTGTGTTACATTTTAACATCTTTGAAATCAGGACGGGTCCTACAGAATGGATCCTACATAGTTGGCCCTGATGTTTTCTTCTTCTAAATGGTACACATAATAGCAAGTGTTATAAGCAACAGTATCTTAGATTTGAAGAAATTCAGTAGCAAAAATTTGGAGGAAAATGTAGATAATAGCGTGAGTGATGGACCCCTCATTTCAAAAGATGATACCAAGAGTTGGTAAATCCAAGAAACAGAAACATAAGCATAGTATCATTTTTGAGTTATAGAACTAAATATCCAAGAAAATAAAAACAAGAAGGGATAATTATGATTGTCTTCTGGAAAGTGGCAGTGGTTTTCATTTTTCACTATAAGCCAGCCTATCCTGTTTTATTTTTACCACGTGCACATACTTTTTTACGAACCGTTTTTAAAATATTTGCTAGAAGGGGAAATAGAAATAGACACACACACACACACACACACACACACACACACACACGTCACATAAAGACTGTGACAGAGACATTCACACAGATACAGAAAGACATCCAGGGGAAATCAGAGTCAAAGTAAGAATAAGGCACCTCCAGAAATTTCAACTGGCAGCGGCGACAGACACCATGAATTCAGGACCCAAACTTAGCAAATCTCTAAAGCATGACATCAACACTTGGTGCCTATTGATGACAATTATGCAGCTTTTGCTCATCAGAAAGTCTACGTAAGGTCAGCAAAGGTGTGCAAGTTTATCCTGTTGCCCCAGACTGCAAGCTCACACCCCCTTAGGTGAAATACTTACAAGCTAGCTCTCCCTCGCTCAAACACTCGACATGTGCTTACTTTCAGAACAATGACAGACGTGGGGACTTAAGCATGGTCTCTACCCGAAAACCCGACATATTATTAAGGGAAGGCAACAGCTGGGGAGGGGGACCACTGCCTGAGAGGTAGGTGATCCGCGACTCCAAGAACCGTGGCCGCGACATGCACAAACCCAGCTTTCGGAATCCCCTGCGCAGGAGCACCCAAGGGCCCGCGCCTGTCCTCGCAGAAAGACAGGACACCTCTCCCAAGAAAAAGCTAACCATCTGAAAACCTCACGTGCCCCGGACGGGCTGTAGGCGCGCACTTCAAACCCCTTCCCGCCCTCCCCGCCCAAGGCAGGCGCAGAACGATCGCAAAATGTCACAGGGCCAAGACTGAGCGCGCCAAAGCGGGACCCACCCCCGGAGACGCGGCTGCTCCGGGCCAGTCCCTCCCCTTCCTCCCGCGCAGAGCTCATTCATTCTTGAGGCGGGCAGCCCGTCCTCCCCGGCTGGCCTTGCCTGCCCCGCAAATCCACCAGACGCTTTGTCTCCGGCCGGCCGGAAACCGGGGCGCGCACTCAAGCACGCGCCCGAGCTCAGCACCCCGCACCTGGGCCCTGCGGGGCCGCCCCGCCGCCTCTTTGCGCGGGAGAGCCCGTTTCGGTCCCCGCGTCCGGGATCCGAGGTCCGAAGCCGGAGCTCCTTCTTGGCAGCCCCGGACGCGCACTTCGTCCGGCCCTCTGGGTATCCAGGACGGAGACCCGGCATCACGGCCCTCATGACTACAACTCGAGCCGCCTCCGCGCCCCCTGCCCCGCCATGAACCCCAGATTCTTTCCCCTCTCCGGAGACGGAGACCCTGCTCCTTCTGAAGCACTCTGGCGCCCCGGCCACAGCTCTCCCTCCCCAGAGCGGAACCCCGGGGAGCCCGCTGCGCCCCCGCCCCTCCCAGCGAGCGCCAACGCGGCCGCCAAAGACCACTCACTTGAGGAGCAGCTGGTCGTGCTCGGCCTTGCACTTGCCCAGCTCGATCTGCAGCTTGGCGCGCTCGCGGGCCGTGTCGTCGAGCGCGCGGCGCGCGTCGGCCAGCTCGGTCTCGTAGAGCGCCTTGAGGCCGGTGAGCTCGCGGCCGCGCACCTCCTCGCGCTCCGTCACCTGCAGCTGCAGCGCGCTGTTCTCCGTCTCCAGGCTGCGCACCTTGTCGATGTACACCGCCAGGCGGTCGTTGAGCTCGCGCAGCTCCTCCTTCTCCTGCAGCCGCGACAGCCGCGTGGGGCTCAGCGGCGTGGAGGGGCCGCCCGCGCGGCTGCCGGTCCGCGGCGGCACGGGGGTCGCGGTCGCCATGGTGGGCGGCGGGGGAGTGGAGCGGCGGAGCCGCGGGCAGCACTGGGACGAAACCGGACCAAAGGCACAAACCTGCGACCTGCGCTCGCGTGCGGAGGCCGGCGATGGAGGCAGCGGAGAAGCACCTGGGATGGCGGGAGCGGCACAAAGGGCAAAGGGGGAGGACCGCAAATCAATCAATCGGCTGTAAAATGCCCTTTGTAGGAAAACACGCACGCACACACGCGGGAAGATGCGAAGCGAGGGTGACCGAGAGGCCGAGCAGGATGCGCGCCGCCGCCGAGTCTCCTGCCCTCAGCACTTTGTTTCCTCGCAGGCTGCGCGGAGCGGCGGGGGGGGGGGGCCGCGAGGGGCGGGCAGGAGGCGAGCCGAGGGGGGCGGAGGTGGCGCGGGCCGCGGCGCCGCACTCCCCAACATGGCGGCGCCTCCGCGTGACCGCCCCCGGCCAATGAGGAGCGGACCGCGCGCTCCTGCGGCTCGGGGGCCGGGCCTGTAAATTTAAAATCGAGCCCTCGGGCAACCGTCGGCTCGTCGCGCCGGGCTGGGCGTGGCCGGGTCTGGACTGAGGGCAGCGGGGAGGGGCGGCCGGCACTGCTGTCCTCTCGGCCCTGGGCCCAACGCTCTCCGGGGCCTCCCGCCGCCCCGCAGGGACCCCTGGAGGGGCCGGGCCTGCGAATGGCGGGAAGGAGCCCGGGGGTTTCCGGGGCGGATCTGCGCCGCCGCCCACACCCGGCGGTTCAGGGAAATTCAAATGTAAACGTCCCTAACAGACACTGGCGAAACTCGCTGAGGCCCGGACGTCCGCGGTGTTGTAACCTTATCCTTCGCCCCACGGGAGGGCTCGGGAAACTGGCCTCCTGGCTGCGCCGCTGTGGCGTTACGTAACGGACGCTCGAGTCCGAGGTTCAAAGCTCAGTGCTTGCTGGTTCCAAGCGCAAGTCTTTATTTTTCTCTCGGATGGAAAACGGTGTATCAAAACGCCTCCTTCCCATGAAATTGAGATAATGTGCCTTGAAGCCGACAGAGTTATCACAGAATAAACCAGCAGCCCTGACTTTTAATCATGCTGATGGGCGGTCCCAATCCGTTTGTTTCTTAACAATTTAAGGGTTTGTAAAATCAAAAACAGTTCACAAACGATTAACATGTGACCGTGAGTAAATAGCATAAACTGTTGTCATACTTCATTAAAATCAGATGCATAAAAATCTGAACTTGTGAAAATTTAAGTTGAAATACGTTTTTGATTTAAAAGGGGGCCCCCAAGTTGTCATGTGGCAGCTATTAATATTTCTAATATAAAGTTCATTAATCCCCTTGAAATGTTTTTAACTTTTAGGCTAGCGTTTATTGGGACTTACTGTGTACCCTGCGCTGGGATTTTCATGGACTATCCATCCGTCTTCACCACCGCCCTATGGTGTGGGAATTGTATTATCTCTCAAAATGCATCCATTTTATACATGAATTTCCTGCAGGCCACCTAGCAGGCGACAGGACTGCGTTTGAACCCAGGGTTCTAATTGACTTGAGAGTCTGGCCCTTACCTATAACCTTAACTGGACGGCCACCTCACAACCTATGAGGAATGCATCTGTAATTAAAGGTTAGTTACCTTAATAGTGGCGGCAATGGAGACCAGGATGTTCTTTAACTATTAATCAAGTCGTATGTGAGAATTAGTGAAGAGCACTGGGCAGCGTATTCATCCTAGGTGAATTTCTGGCACTCTGATGATACTCTCCTTATTAATAGTTCTATTTCCTGTCGTTTTCTAAAATACTTTCTTCCTTAACCTCATTGGGAATTAAAGAGTTGAAAATCTTAGATTTTAAGTATTCAGATAATCTTGCTAACTTAAAAAAAATCATAAAAATCTATATTACTGGCCAGGCACAGTGGCATGGGCCTGTAGTCCCCGTGACTAGGGAGGCTGAGGTGTAAGGATCCCTTGAGCCCTTTGAGCCCAGGAGTTGTAGGCCAGCCTCGGCAACATAGCAAGACCCCATCTCTAAAAAAGGAAAAAAAAAAATAAAAATTACTGATGAGGAAATGAGGCCTAAGAAGATGAGTGCTGGGTCCAGGGCTGTGGAATCAGGATTGAAATGTAAATCTGCTTGATCCCCTTCACTGAGGCCCTTTCCACTGTGACGGATTGGGACGGTCAATCCATTGCTCTTACGGTTTTCATTCCTCACTCCCCTTTACCTCAGTCTTTCAAAAATATTTGGAAATTTTCTTTTTATTATTTTTTTCTTTTATTATTTCCTGTCCATTTTTGAAGTTTTAAGACTGTACGTGAAGTGATTTCAGCAATGATTTCTATTGCTCTCAACCCCATGGAGATTTCTCTTGGTAAGAGTCCCTCAGTCTTCAGATTCTTTAAGGAGGCACACGTTATTTCCTATTATCTGAAACAACAAATACATTGGAGTCAGACAGTTGAGGATTTATAACTTTAAGGAAGTTATTCCTTGGTTTCCTCTTGGGGAAATGGGAATGATTCCTACCTTGCAGGGAGTTTGTAAAGTTTTAATAAAATAATATACGCAACGTGTTAGACATATGTGATGGCTAAATAGTAACTCTTACTAATAGTAATCACGAGTCTCCAATCAAAGCAATCAAAAAGAATGGAAAATCTCTTAGCCTTAGAATTAGGCAATTGTGCACATTATTGGTCAGGTACTTTACTAAATGTACACCTCCCTTATTCTCTGGGTTTTTCCCATACCTATCTCTGTAGCTGGATTATGGCCTATTTGTTCCGTTCTTCCATACTCTTTCATAATGAGTTGGTCTAGCCCTTTTCATTCAAATAATTCCTAAAATCTTATCACCTTCCAAGTTTCCCCCAATGAATTAGCAGAGAAGTAACAAATTGTGTGTAAGTTTGGTAACGATACTGCATTTACTAGGATAGTGGTGATTCAAATATCCTGTCTTGTTTTTGCCATAAACCTTTAATTACTTGTCAGGGCACATGTTCTTTAGGCCTTATACAGCCCCACCAAGCCTCAACATGCCATACAACTGTTTCCCTCTTCCATACTTCTACAATACACAGCCACCTCACTGCATACAGAGAACTTTATTGATATTTGTCCTACTTTATGTAGGTTATTTGGATCTGGGACAGAAAAATATATAGGATACCTAAGAGGTCTGGGCAGAAGCGGCCAGATTAGGATGGGAGTGGGAAGACAGGAAGTGAGGAGGAAAGACTGAAAGCTAGCAGTAACCCACTTTTGCCCCAGCAGAAGGGAGTGACAGCTGGCAGATAGCTGAGTATATATCGCAAACAAATGGGATAGCTAGGCCTGTAATACAAAATGAAACAAAAAATTGCTAAATGGTATCTCTTCAATATATATTTGCTAAATGAATGAATGAAGAAATAAACAAATACATAGACCTCTACTGGGCCAGTTTGTTTCACTTAATTTACTTTGTAAAATTGATACTTTCTCCAGATATCATAAAAGTATAATAATAAATCATGTTTCAGAAGATCAAATGACTATCCAGAATCTTTCCCAACTCTGATTTTGACTTTTGTGTTTTCAAAAAAAAAAAAGCTTAGGACTTTTAAAATATGTTCATCATCTTTAATAGGACTGTTCTCCTAACAGGGCCGCCTGACATTTATATATGCTCAAAATTGTTTTCCAAATATACTTGTTAAGATCTGGACATTTGGCAATAATAGGATTGGGGGAGTCATTTTCTTTTAACTCAGTAGTTCTGTCTTACTTAATGGCTCAGTCAAAAGGAAAGAGCAATTTGCACTCTTGCATTTTAGTTTTCTTTCATGCCAAAATATGGTCATAACA
>NW_012155062.1:4799892-4805323 GCF_000956105.1 Propithecus coquereli | reverse complement strand
TCAAAGTGTGAGGTTTCACAACATAATTCAGCTGTTTCTGATCTGATTGGAATTGACCCAGCTCAAAGAGTTAAGGGTTTTTCTTTTTCATGATCAGTCTTTAGTCAGTCAGTCTGTTTATCTTGATGTATGGCTTTCCTACCCAATAACACTTTAATTTATTAATATACTTCTTTGACCATAGCAAATAGACTTTTCTCACCTAAAATATCTTCCCCACCAGCCTTCCTCTCTAATGTTGCCTGAAATTTCCCCATAAGATTTAGGGGTTTGGGTCAATCTGAAAAGGTAAGAGGACTGTTTCCCTGCAGCTGAGTTGAAGAAAGCAAAGGAAGAAGAAAAAGAAAATATTTGCAAACCTGATATAGTGAAATAAGAGATAAAGTTTCAACCAGGTATCAGTGTGTTCTTATCTTTTTCACCAATTACCACAACTTTGGGGTGCCAATCTTCCCATGACAGCATTGTCAAACCAGGACTAAAGACAAGCATGTCATTCTCTGCTGTTAAGTTCATTCAATGGCTCTGGCACAGATATGAGAAAAGATTTAAAAAGAAAGGCAACCTAGTTGAACCAGTTCCTTACATCCCATCATCTTCCTGCTCCTACCACCCAAGCCCCACTAAAAGCCTCCTGGCTGTGGAAGGAAAGAGAATTTGAAGCCAGATGCACTGTGGGATGCATGCTTCTGTATCCCAGCCCTGAGCTGAGTGGAGGGTAGGGGTGAAGGATTCAAGAGTTGAGATGGTTTGTGCCTCACAGACAAGTCCCCTGTTTCCTCCATCTTGGTGCGGCAGAGCAAAATCCAAGAGCAGCCTCTCTACAACTATGGTGGTCAGCAGCCCCCAAAAGATGGCAGCAATGGGTATGAGGAACAGAATGCAGAACAGCCTAAACTGCTGTTAAGCTGTGTCAATTTGACAGGGCCACAGTGCCCAGATATACACGGTCAAACATTATTCTTGGTGTTTCTGTAAGGGTGTTTTTGGATGAGATTAACATTGAAATTGGTGGATTTTGAGTAAAGCAGATTGCTCTCCATCATGCGATGGGCCTCATCCTGTCAGTTGAAGGCCTGAATAGAATAAAAGACAAATTCCCCGCCCCCAAGCACGAGAAAGTTCTAGCAGTAGACAGCCTTCAGGTTTGAACTGCAACATCAGCTCCTCCTGGATCTCCAGCTTGCTGGCCTACCCTGCAGATTTTGGACTTGTCAGCCTCCGTAATCGCATGAGCCAATTCCTTATAATACACACACACACACACACACAGCCTACATACCCTATTGGCTCTTTCCTTTGGGGAACCCTGGCTAATACATCTACCCTATGCCCATAACTAGGATGTGGAGGGGCTAAGGAAGGCCAGCAGATTGGAATGAGTGATTGGGACAGGGATGCAGGGATGGTGCAGGCTGACCTGGCTAGACTGGCCACTTGAGGCATGGTGGAACTATGGTGGAACAGACAACTCAGCGTTGCTAACAGACATGACAGAGGCCAACACATTCAAGCATCATGATCAGTTGGCTTCGGAAAAACACTAAAGCCATGTTTTTCCTCTGCTCTCACACCATGATAATTATCAACACAGGAGAGGACTTCTGTGATCAAATGTGGAGGGGTTTCCCTACACACCAAGCCGTGGACACAAATGGGACATCTTCTAATTCAATTCCGACACCATCTACCCAGAGACAGCGTCAGGTCCCACAGAGTGAGGGCTCAGTCCCCAAAATTGTCCCCTTCCTCCAGATGCCAGTTGCAAGTCCAAGCCTCTGGAACTTCTGACCGACGAGCTTCAAGTTGGGTCTCCTACGACCTCTACTTTGGGTTTGATTAATTTGCTGGAGCAGTTCGCAGAGCTCAGGGAAACACGTTTCCTGGTTTATTATAAAGGATACAGATAAAGAGATGCGTGGGGGAAGGGGCGCAGAGGTTCCATGCCCTCCTGGGGCGCCACCCTCCAGGAGCTGCCACTTGTTCAGCTATCTGGAAGCTCTCTGAACCCAGTCCTCTTGGGTTTTTATGGACAACCATGTCACCTCCAGGGCATGGGGTGGGACCCTATCTGGAATGAGGGTCTTATGACCCGCAATCAGAAAGGCAAGGGAAGATTAGAGTTCTGCCTTAAGGCAGGTGAAAGGAGGGCAGGAGAAAGCCAGAAAGATTGTTTCCTGAGCCCTTCTCCAGAAGCTTAACACACCCAACATTATAACAAAACACTGTCACTAAGGCTATGGGAGTTATGAGCTGGGAACTATGGACAAAAACCAATGTATCCTAACACCACACCAAGCCAGAATGGAGACAGAGCAAGACAGAAGCAAGTAGAAATCCTTATAGTTAAACATATCCTAAGACTTAGAATCAACCTCAGATAGGACAAGAAGGATGAAAAACCCGGTGAATATTAAACTTGAATGTGATTGATATATACACCTAAACTAGTCCACACCGCTAGGAGACTGCAAGGTGGCTCTGGATCCAGGTATATTGGCATCTAGACTAGAGGCTCAATCCCAATCTCTTCACATTGCTTTTCTCTGTTTGTAGGTTTTACTCCAACATAAGCTCTCTCCACAAAGTAGGAAGATGGCTTCTGGGCACTTCAAGCCTAAATTCTCCTGCTAGCCCACAATATAACAAATCTCTGGAAAACTGATTTGCCCATTTGGGTCATGTGCCCAGCCCTTAACCAATTACTGTGTCCAGGGACAAGATGTGCTCTGATTGCTCAGAGTACCAATACCAAATACCACCTTCTTACTATACAGGGGTGGGGAGAGTCAAGAGTCTAGGCTGGCCCCAGCAAACTGCATGGAATTCCCGCAAGAATGAGGAGTTCATCCCAAAAAGGGATAAAGGGATGCTGGACAAACAAAAGCAACATATCGTATAAATACCTCATGGATGTCTAGTGAGAGAATTAAACTAGTCTTTTTCTGGACTAAAATTCTCCAATACAGTACCTTTGTTATTAATTTGCATATTCAAAAAATAGCTAAGATAGAAATTCTTTACCTTTAAAGATACCTGAAAAGGATATTTTAAGTATACGTAAAAAGTCATACTCGTTTGCTCATTCATTAATCCATGCATTTACTCAACAAACATTTGTGGAGCACTTACTGCATGCCAAGCAAGGACTGACTAAGGTACATGATCCCTGCTTTGAGGCACTCAACAGTCCAGTTAGGGGCAGGCAAACACGTGTGTAATAAATTATGCCTCAGAGTGCCAAGCACTGAAAAGACATGGGCAAAGTAATGCAGGAACGCTAAGGACCAGCCAGGTCTCTGTGTCAGGGAGAGGGGAGCAGACGAGATGATCTCTGAACTGGGCTTCTAAGAGTGTCAGCCCCCAGGGACTGGCAAATGGATTCCGTACCTTGTGGAGACCTGTAAATGGCAAGCAGAAGCCCCTAGGGAGGATTAGAGGGAAACCCCAGATGGAATTTCTATCTCCTTATGGTGCGCTTTTTATTTCAAACCACACCAAGTAGGGGGTGCTTTATACTAGGAATTAGTAAAGTGGTAAGGGAAGTGGATTTTAGTCAACAATCTTAACTTAGGCCTGGCTTACATTAGTCAACAAAAAGGGAAAATTGAGTAAATTACCATATAATTAAGAGAAATAAATTACTTAAGCTGAATCATAAGATAACAGTTTTGCCTTGCCTAAAGCAAAACAAAAATAGAAAACCAATTAAGTGGGAAACTTTATTGAGGACCTCTTATGTGCAAGGCACTGCCCTGGATGCTTTGAGATTTTTTTGAGATCTTTAAAGTTTGAGATATGGTTCCTTCTCTCAGTGAAGGTACTGTATTGGGTCTTTTTGTAGAAATGAAATATATACATGTGAATATATAGGTTAAGCAATTAAGCCATAAATTACAAAGGCCCAAAAGAGTGTCAAATCACTGGGCCTGCTAAAATTTAGAGAATGAAGAAATCCCTTCAGGTCAGGACAGCGTGAGAGAACATCCTACAAGTGGAAGATTTGACATTGACATGTGGAAGATTTATTTCAGTAAATAATTTGAATTACAAAAATTAGCTTTACACACAAGTTTTTCAGGAATAAAACTATCACATAAAGTAAAATGACTCGATATTTTATATGAAATATTTGCATTTGTATATGTTGAGTATTTATATTGGTAACTGGACAAGAATTATCCAGAATTTGATCACTGATACACCTGGAATTTAATGCTACCAAAAATATTCTGTTAAAGTCTCTGGAAAGAGATGACACCGGAAAACAAATAGGGACCTCTCTGATTTACATATATAGAGAGTAGAGGAGCAACTGAAACTTTGTCATATTGTTGATGGGAGTGTAAAATAGTACAACACTTCAGAAATTGTCTGACGGTTCTTTGTAAAGTTAAAAATGGACCCTGTGGTCCAGCAATTCTACTCCCAAGACAAAGAAAGCATACATCCACTACAAGACTTATACAAGAAGTTCCTAGCAGCTTTATTCATACTAGATGAAGGGGATCAGAACATGCCACCCCAGAATGTGCCACTGTGGCATATTATTTTGAGCTGAAGGCACTTGAGAAACAGCAGATGTAGGAAGGACTCTCTGCCCTCCACCTTTCTACCTAAAAGCAGAGTCATAAAAATGAGAAAGGTGCCCTCCCTGTACCAGGAAGGGAAGAATATTCCTACCAAAGACTGAGAGTTCATGCCAAAATAAACCTACACAAACCTGCTAAAATAATCCTTACTTTCCATTAGTTCCCCCCATTTCCTAAGTCACTGTCCCACGATTTACCGTCCCTAGAAGATTTTCCTTTGTCTTGTCACTTCTCCACAAGTTCATCATTCTTTTGTTAAAAATGTGTAGAAACTCTCAGTCCTAACTACTTCCTCAGGCCTTCGTTTTTCCCAGTGAAGGCTCCCAGTACATGTAAACATTTTAAATAAAATTCGTATGTTTTTCTTCTATTGATCTGTCTCAAGTCAGTTTAATTCTCAGACCCAGCCACAGAAGCTAAGAGGGTAAAGTTTTTCCTCCCTACATAGCCAAAATTGAAAACCATCTAAATGTTCATCAACAGGAAAATAGAAAAACAGATGTGGTATAAGTACAATTCAGCAATTAAAAAGAATAAGGTACAGATACATACGACAGGAATAAAGCTCACAAACATTACATTGAGCAACAGAAGCCAGGCAAAAAAAGAGAACACTTTGTAAGATTCATTTATAGGAAGTTTAAGAACAAGGAAATCTAATTTATGGTGAAAGACATTAGAACAGTGACTGTCTACAGGGGCAAGGGTTGATTGGAAGGGGACATTAAAGAACTTTCTGGAACGACAGGAACATTCTATATCTTGATTGATATAGATATATCCAGGTCATGGATATCTGGGTATAAAAAGTTATCAAAACATTAAATTGTATACTTAAG
>NW_012155062.1:4725689-4799171 GCF_000956105.1 Propithecus coquereli | reverse complement strand
TTGATTTTTGATAAGTAGATAAAGTTTCTACCTTTTGTTGCTTGAATTCTGAATTTTGTATGGACCCTTCATTTTTCATCCCCATGCTATAAAATCTGTATGATTCCTTCAGGAGTCAGAAATTATATACAATCAGATATTTTTTAAAGCCTATGACTTGATCAGATTTGAAGGACATATTTGGGTAATGAAAACAGGTGTTAAGGGTGAAACAGGTGACTTGAAGAGGGCTGCTGCCATTTTTATCTTGGAAAGATTAGAATATGAATATGAATACAGTGTTATGAGACTGAGAACTTAAAGAAAAAAGAAGGAAATCTAAAACAATAGTTTCTACCTGTGAAATTCTGTTTGTCATTACTATATTGGTTTTATTTTAAAATATTACAAATGTGGGCACTTACCATTCCACTGATCAGATACAAATACTGATCTCTAGTGATCCAGGGGCTTAAATGCTTTTAATAATGTAACAATCTTCTAAACAACTGGAGGCACACCACAAGTTTAATTGAATAAGGGTAGAGAAGTAATTTTCAGGGGAGATGGGAATGAGGAAAAAGTTAAGGAAAAGGGAATTATCAGCATAGGGGGAACGCTGTGACTTACAAAGGGTACTTAATAGGAAAATGCAATTTCATATTGGGAAAGCAAAGAAATTACTTATTATTTTAACAATACATACTTTAAAAAGTACAGTTTAACTAAATCTTCTTGGTCAGAGAGGATTTATAAAAGTTATAATTCTCAACTGAGGATGGGAGGCAGGACAAACAGGTCTCTACTCCCACGTGACTTTTTCAGATTTTGGGGGCAAACGTGATTTTTATGTTTATAAAGTGAGATCACGGCATGGTAAAGTTATGAGACTGCTGTGGAAAACACAAAGGAAGTGCAGGGCATAGCTGCTGCCCTTCGTCTCTCCGGGACTCTTGAGCCCCATCCAGAAGCAGATCGATCATGCACCAAAAGTAACTCATCAGACACCCTGCCATGGCAGCCGTGACTGCAGACAAGTTCTGTCACCGTGGCGTTCACTTCAAAAATCACCCTGTGGTAACGTGAGTCAAGTCCTTCATAAGGTTTTCAGAAACCTGTTGTCATTTATAAGAAATGGGTTTCATTTCTCTAATCATGACTTCTTGGTTTCTTTCATTTACTATATACTTCCTTTAACGGATTTAAGTTGGGTTTATCTCCAAGTGAGGGTTGGAGAAATGAGTTCTCAATTGTCATAGGGAAAAGGGAAATCATGAAGTCACAGGGGTGCATCCACAATTTTTATTTTTAAAAGTAAAGTGAATCAGAAATATCTGCTTTACTGAAGATGAATTAAGATGTCATTTTTCCTATGAACAGTTATAGCAGTTATTTGGGATCCAGCATATTGCTTTTTAGTCTCTTTTTTCAAATCAATCATGACCTTTTAAGGCAGCGGGATGTCCCTGGGGGGCGCGGCAGTGATGCGATGCTGTCCCCTTTCTGTCCTCAGGCACCCATGTGCAAGTAGAACAATACAGAACAATGGATGGCCTAAGTACCCTGGTGTTCCCCACGCTCATTTCTCATGAGTCTCCTTTATCACAGAGATACCTGTGCATACTTCCTCTGAGCAAATCACTCGAATAGGTGTGAATCAAGAGATACATACTTTTGAAACTTTTCAAAACAATTCTTTGTGAGAATTACATGTGAAATACATCTTATTTCCTATTACTCTTGTCTGAAAATAAGACTCCAATCTGTAATGTTTATTTTAGGGACCATATATATCTATTATTGTTAAAATAGTAGCAAAAATAGAAAGTAACATACAATGTAGACTTATTGTCTCTAAACACCACCAGATTATTTCAGTTTCAAGTTTACTGTGTCATACCAAATGCTTCCTGCAAAATGTCATGATTCTGGAGGAAGAAACTGTAGGAAATCTGGGGAGAGGAGGGGATGGGCATATACACATGTAACGGGTGCACTGCGCACCGTCTGGGGGATGGACGTGCTTGAGGCTCTGACTCTGGTGGGGCAAGGGCAATATACGTAACCTAAACATTTGTATCCCCGTAATATACTGAAATAAAAAAGAGAAACTGTAGGAAATCAACCACTGAATTAAAATGCATGTTTTAAATATTGTGGGTGGTGTGGTAAGCAATGAGAATGAGAATCATGGATGTATTACCTGCCTCAAATAGAATCTTTTAACATCAGACACATTACTAGAACTAAAAGATGTTCAGCTAATAAGATACCTCCATCACGTATTAGCAAGCACAAGGTGAATGTGAAGGTTTGGAAATTTGGTAGAAGGTTACAGAATTGCCCGTTAGGAACAGAATTAATGCTCTGTCCTAGATCATGGGCAATACACCATTTCACTTCCCTTTGTCTTTTAAAGGTCCAAACATGATTTGAATGTAGGAGAATTAAGCAGTTGAAAATCTGGGTGCCAGATCTCGTTCTGCCATTTGGGCTGGGGGCGAGAAAGAGTGTGGAGAATGCTTAGGAGGTAGAGCGGGCTGATTTGACCATCACTATACAAATAAAACCGCGAGTATTTGAGGGAACAATGGAGGTATTGGGTATCGGGTCAATAAAAGGAGGACAGCAGGACTGTAAGACATATCCTTGTGACCCTGCTCAGCCACTCCCTCTGTGATCTTAGCAAGTTACTTAACATCTGTGAACCTTTGATTTTTCTTCTGTAAAAAGCAGGGAAAGAACTACCTTATAGGGATATTGAAAGGATTGAATATGTTAATGTATGTAAGTGCTCAGTAAATATTTATTCCTTTCCCTTCCTCTACAAAAATAAGTATTAGGATCTTTACTTGACAATTTTGAAAGTGCCTAGTCAATTAGCACATAAAGCATCTTACTAGTACTAAGAAAAATCAGTGCCTGTTACACATTGCATTTTCTAAACATTAGTTGTTTTACTTTGTCGTGCTCACTAAAGTTTATCTTGGCATAGAGTCAGCATTCATACAAATATTGAATAGTACAGGTAGTGATTGCTACTATAATGTAATTCAATTCAACAAACTTTCAGTGAATACCACTATAGCCAGCTTCAGAGAAATTATGAAACAATTGAGACAGTCTCACCCTACAGAAACTGACAGGGTGTGCAAGGAAAGGCCTGTGTCAGTGAGCCAACCTCTCTCCAAACACAAATGCTGTGGCTGTTGAGTTTGGATTTCATAGCCAATTGTATCATTTTAGTGTTTATTTTTTACATATCCAGGCACAAATTTTTGTAATAGAGAGAATTTTTGTAATAGATTTCAAATAGACTTTTGTAATAGAAAGAATAAATCACTTTCAGTTGATACTGTCAAAATATGAACTGGTACCTAGTTATTACAGAAGATGGAAGGAGATAAGACCTGTTTTTCTTAGATACACATAATGTTTAAACCTAGGGTTTTCCTTTGTGTGTCCCCTACCACATCCACGTTTTGAAGAGGAAAAAAAAATTGCATGCTTTCTGCATGACCACAAGCTCAACCACTACTGCCTACTGGACGAAAAAAGGGTGACAATAAGGGTGCAGCTGTCTGCTTGCCACAGGCTCTTGGCGAGGCAAGAAAAGCTAATTAGCACCTTCACCCTCACCCCAGCCCCACCCTTGCCTGCATGCCTCCACCATCTGGCTGGCCGCCTCTTGCTGCCCACACTAGCGTCTTCCTGCACCCTCTGGCTGAGGAGGCCAGAGATGTTTGCCTTCTTAGAAAGAGACAAGAAGAGCTTGCAGTAGCTCCTTGAGCCATGAATTTCTAAAATTTGAAAGGAAATTACACAGATTACCTCCTCCCTCCCCCAGCAATGCTTTCTCTTTCACTGATCCTTGTTATTTTACCTAAAACATCCTTTCTTCTCTGTCCAGGAAAATTGATAGGTCTGGAATCCAATCTATTTTGTAATTGACAGTTGTCTAATGACTGACAAGTACCTAATTCGTACACTGAGTCTCTCTAATGACTTCATTTAGGGCTTTGGGAGCAGAAATGGGATAAAAAATCATTTAGCAAATGTAGTGTGTTTTGCCATAAAGCCACAGGAAATGGTGAGAGGGACATTTAATGTATAACAGTAGGACAGTTCAAATGCCCTTACTTACTAAAAAGATTTAAGATAAAAAGGACATCAGCAAAGCAGACTGAGAGTATAAGATTTCACAGAATAAACAGAGCAAACCTTCTAATGAGCAAACAAACACAGGCTAGCCATTAACAGACAAACAATATGATTCTCTGAGGGATAAAAAAAAATCTACCTATCAGGTACAATGTACACTATTCTGGTGACAGGTACACTAAAAGCCCTAACTTCAGTATTATATAACTCATCCATGTAACAAAAAACACTCGATCCCCCTAAAAGAAAACACCTGGAAACAAACCAAAAAATAAAATAAAACATACTTGTTTTGATGGAGATATATAGATATATAGATAAAATTCTCCTATTCACCTGAGAGATAATGCCATCT
Organism: Propithecus coquereli; assembly: GCF_000956105.1. Classification (NCBI taxonomy): domain Eukaryota; kingdom Metazoa; phylum Chordata; class Mammalia; order Primates; family Indriidae; genus Propithecus; species Propithecus coquereli. Next base: position 4,794,676 of record NW_012155062.1, on the reverse strand, counting down.
GGATAAACCGATGCTTGTTTCACTAACAAAGATTCTTGTTAACCTAGGATTTGGTTAGGGAAATAACAGTATTTTCTTTTCCCTATACCTCTTTCTTGTTCTGACTTCTTTTTTCTACCTTGTAGTAATACAAACTATATACTTTTAAAATTCTAACAGTGCCAATTTAAAGAAGTAAAGGCATTAGAAAATAAACTTTGAAAATTATGAAACTAGGTATTGGCTTAGAATAAGAATCCTATTAGAATGTTGGAGATAAGCTGTAGTTAAGTTTACTATGAAAAGATTTGCTCCATAGTTACATTTTAAATGCAACAGTATAAACGTGGAAAAGAAAAAAAAAACACAAAAAACTGTGGGGTTTGATGTCAAAATTTTTAACTTACTAAATGAACTTGCTAAAAGAAATTGCCCAAGTATACCTTTTTATTTTCATAGCAGAAGGAAAGGGAGACCAACAAACTTTAGTTTACACTATTTTTCAAAGTTGAATGAAATTAAGCTGTGACCAAATCTGTGCAGAACACCAGATGCCTCCTACCTGGAGGAGACATTTGTAACTTTTTTGGCTGCTCACCCTCGGAAATGTCCTCCTACGTTTGGAAAATTCCCCACCATTGAGTCTTAGGGAGAGACAAGTTCCGCTTCCCACTGGAGATGCTAAAAAACCAGCCACCCATTTCTTTTGCAGACCTGGGTTTGCCCAACCGGAAGCACCAGCTCCTGGTTTTGACTGAGAAGTGAGTCACCCAAAGCAAGGGAAGAGCGGTGAATGCATTCTGGTAGCAACATCGAGTTTCGAAAGGCATTAGGGACAGCAGCACCATCCCACGCACCACGTCTGTGGTGGTGGCAACTGCAGAGGCTCCTCTTTGCTGGCAGCAACAATGACCTGCCCAGACAAGTTCTGGGACCACAGTATATAGCCTCCTTTGACCTTGGTCCTCTAGCCTTCCCATGATTCTATGAGCTATACCATATTTTCAACACTTTTCTTTTCTGCTTAAGCCAGCATCAGCTTTTGTTGCTCGTAACAAAGGACCCTAAAGGACGCAGAGACTCTGGAATAGCAATTTAGAATGAAAAAGAGAGAAACCAGGAAATGAAACATAGTTTCTCTTATAAGCTATATACTACTCACAAGAGACACCTAGTTGAAGATAAGATCGTTGGTGGAGAGATATGTGTGTATTTTCCCTTAATGGAAGCCAGGGAGTTGTGTCCTGGAGGGTATATGGGGGGCATATAGGAAAAGGCAGCTTTCACAGTTGGGAGGTAGCAAAAGAAAACATTATCCCTTTATCTTGGTTCGGGCCCCTAAGCTCTTGCGCAAAATGCAAGGCTGGTATCTGAAGGCCTCCGGCTCGTGGGCCTGGTGCCATTCCCTCTGCCCCTGAGATCTGCAGAAGAGAAAGAAAGCCCAGCTGCCCATCCTTTGGTCTTGGAGAGGAGCCCAGCAGAATGGAGCTGGCAGGTAACGCTGGGATTCACCACGAGACTGTGGCTCCCAGCTCAGGTACCGACAGGCAACAGAGGTTGAAAAAACACGTGGGGTGGGGAGCCATGGGCAGGGGATGATGATATTAAACACTCTCTTTTACAAAACTCTTTAGTCTAAGCCTATTGTAGTATAGCAATTTCTAAGTGTTTTGTTTGGGGCGATAAAAAAAATTGGAAATAGCCAATGAGGATGGTTGCACAACATCATGAATGGAAGTAATGCCACTGAACTGTACTTTTTTTTTTTTTTTTTTTTTTTTTTTTTTTTTTGTCCGTGGGCTTTGTTAATCGAGTATCGTTGCTACGCCAGTTTTTTTTTTTTTTGTATATATTTTTAGTTGTCCAGATAATTTCTTTCTATTTTTAGTAGAGACGGGGGTCTCACTCTTGCTCAGGCTGGTCTCGAACTCCTGACCTTCAGCAATCCACCCGCCTCGGCCTCCCAGAGTGCTAGGATTACAGGCGTGAGCCACCACGCCCGGCCGAATTGCATACCTTAAGTGGGTGAATTGTATGATATATGAGTTACATCTCAACAAAGCTGTTAAAAAATTTTCTAAGCATTTAGAATTGTCACTTTTAAACATTTGGCACTTGGTGTTAAACATTGGTACCTTTTGGGAACTGAGAAATTGTTCCTCTCCTCTACTCTTACCTACTTCGACAGCTAGTAACTTCCCTTCCCCCACACAGTGGACGCATTTAGCAGGGACAAGAGAAACACACATGTCGCAAGGTTTGGAATACACCAGAGATTCATTATTGAAAAGAAAAAGAAAACAAATAACAGGAATCTGGGGGAGATGGACACCCTTACCTAGAAATTGCCAGCACTGCCAGAGGGAAATTAAGAATTATCAAGTGAAAACGAAAGCCGTACTTGGCTGTAACTGACTTTTTTTTTTAATCTGTAGGACTCAAATGAGCAGCCGCTGGCTGCAGGCCCACTCAGAAGACAGCATGCTTGAAAGCTCCGGGCACGGATTCGAGCTCAGCGGGAAGGGCCGAGCCGCCGGATCCCAGCGGGCAACTCCGTGGCTGCACGGCGCGCTCTTTCTTTATGGCCAGACAGGCTCCTGCATTTGTCAGTCACGCTGTTCCCCACACCTGGAGTGTCCTTTCTACTTATCAGCACATGCCCAAATCCTACCCATCTCTCAAGGTTCAGTCAAAACAGCATCCTCCCCCTTTCCCAGCCCCCAGCTGGAGAGTCGCCTTCAAGACAAATTGATTTTGAATTGTGATTGCATGCACAGTTCTCAAATGTTTTTGACAAGGCAAGGTTAGGAGATGGAGGAGATCAGAGGTACTCACACGGCCCTGATGCTGATGAGGGTGGGGAAAGCAAAATGGTATTGATTAACGGAAAACACCCTCCCTACGACTCCCCGCTATTTTCTTGCCATGTGTGTTTCCTTCCTAGATGGCCCAGTGGATTCTTCTTTTAATATCAAAGAAGGTATTTCTTTATAATTATTTATACCACCCACCTAGCTGTGATACTGTGTTATAAGCACTATATATTTGATCTTTAGCCCTGGTTCCTGGCACAGCTTCTAAAACCCTTGTAACTTACAGAGTGATTAGGATGGGAGGAGTGTCTTTTGTTATTTCTAATAAGCCCCTTTCAACCATACCTGAGTTTGGTGGGAGGTGACTCTTGGTGGGCCCTAGATAGCTTTAGGATGGGGGCTGGTTGCCAGAAAAACCAACCTTGTGATTAAAGGCTTGGAACTTAAACTCCCAACCCCTCCTCACCTCCAGAGAAAGGGGAGGAGAAGGGTCATAATTGAGATAAGCACCAATGGCCAATGATGTAATCAATCATGCCTATGTAATGGAGTCCCTGTAAAAACTCTAAATAACGGGGTTTGGAGAGCTTCCAAAAGTGCGGCACATGCTGACCTATGGGGAAAGCTTCTGTGCTTGGGACCCTTCCTGACCCCACCCCATATACGTACCTCCTCACCTGGCTGTTCATTTGTATCCTTTATATCTTTCGTAATAAACCAGTACGAGTAAATGTCTTAGTACATTTAGGCTGCTATAACAAAAATACCATAGACCGAGTGGCTTATAAACAATAGAAATTTATTCCTCACAGTTCTAGAGGCTGGAAGTCCAAGATCAAGATGCCAGCAGATTCCCTGTGTGGTGAGGGCCCACCTCCTACTTCACAGACACCTGGCTTTTTGCTGTGTCCTCATACGGTGGAAGGGATAATGACTCCTTCGGGATCTCTTTTATTTTTTATTTTATTTATTTATTTTTAGAGACATGGTCTTGCTCTGTTGCTCAGGCTGGAGTGCAGTGGCATCATCACAGCTCACAGCAACCTCAAACTCTTGGGCTCAAGAGACTCTCACACCTCAGCCTCCCGAGTAGCTGGGACTAAAGTCCTGCACCACCAACACCCAGCTAACGTTTTAATTTTTTTGTAGAGACAGGGTCTCCAATGTTGCCCAGGCTGGTCCTGAACTCCTGATCTCAAGCTATCCTTCTGCCTCGGCCTCCCAAATTGCTGGGATTACAGGTATGAGGCACCCCGCCTAGCCTGGGATCTTTTTTATAACAGTACCAGTTCCATTCATAAGGGCCCCTCATTCGTGCCCTAATCACCTTCCACGGTCCTCACTCCCTAACACCATTGCTTTGGAGGTTAGGATTTCAACATAAGAATTTGGGGGGACACATTCAGTCTATCGCAGTAAGCAAGCTGTTCTTCCTGAATTCCGTGAGCAAGTCTAGCAAATGCTTAAACCCAAGGAGAGGTCATGGAAACCCACACTTTATAGCTGATCTGTCAGAAGTGTGAGAGGCCTGGACTTGCAATTGGCATTTGAAGTGGGGGCAATATTGTGGGACTGGACCCTTAATCTGTGGGGTCTGTACCAACTGCAAGTAGTGGGCGTCAGAACTGAATTGTTGGACACTCACTCAGGGCCAAAAGGGTGAGCAGAAGCAGATCATAGTAATACTCCTGATTTTAACAGCCTAACTCAAAGTGATGGCCTTGCTTTACAATCATTCTTCTATGATTATTATGGGAACAACATCTTGCATATACATTTTTTCTCTCCTAATTTGACATTTAACTTTTGTTGAGCTGTTATTAATTCCTACTTTGGTAGCTTCCAAGGAACTGTTTGCATTGCCTAGAACAGTGCTTCCCAATCTTTTAAACTCACACACATAGAGAACGACAATTATTTTTTTTTTAGGAATACAAAAGCAAAGGGCTGAGTCAATTATATCCCCAATTCCTCCACCCAGGGCCCCAGTACCTGTTATTCATTCATTCATTCATTCATTCATCAATTTTCTTTTGTCTCTTTTCCTCACTCTCATTGCCAACCCCACAGGAAAGTATTTTGATGTGTCTGATGTGTAATATTTTATGTATTATTGTAAAATACGGTTATTTTATACTAGTGCATTTTTAATCTGTGTAAGTGATATTGTGTTATGGATCTTATTCTATTTCTCCCTGTGTTTCTTGAGTGTGGTTTTTGAGATCCACCATACTGCTATGTGTACATCTAGTCTGTTACATATGAATTAACGCTGGCATCTCCCTTGCCTAGCTTACCCGTCCCCAGTGATGGCACCTGGATTGCAGCAGCTCCTGTCCTCCTCATGCCCTGCCATGATGAACACCCTTGTCCATGTCCCCTGTGACTCTGGGGGAGAGCTGTTGGGCACAGGGTACATAGATATTCACAGTGACTAGGTACTGTCTGACTGCTCTCCAGACTGCCCACGCCAGTCTACACAGCTGTGCATAAGGTTCCCTAGAGGCCTATGATCCCACCAACATTTGCCATGAAAATGAGGATATTTGTACAGCCTGTAGGTAAAAAGATGAGGCCGCTCCTGAGAAGAAAGCAGGCCCCCGGACTCCTGCAGCCTCAGATCCCTCCCAAGCATCCCTGAGAGCAAAACTATCAACACTGCCAGGCCACAACCCATTTCAAGGAATTTCTCTTTGCCATGACACCGATGGGAAAGTGCCAGAGTAGGATGCCCTCCAGCCCTCTTTCTTAAAAAATTAAGTAAAGTCTCAGGATAGTGTGAAACAAGGAGAACTGCCGTTTGAGTTTCTAGTTTGGTTTTTACTGTAATCTCTGTTCCACCAGAACCCCAGGGTTTGAAGGTATCTATTTGGAGCAGAATGCAGGGTCATCACTAGCAGCCACCATCACTTGGAGAATGACTCACCAGTGCCACTGTGCTCAGCGCTGCAGCCACTGCTCACCGTCCTGCCACTCCCGGAACCAAATATTGCTATTTGCAGCTTAAGAAAGGAGCAAATGAGGACCCAACTCAAGCATAGTCTCCTAGCCAAGGATCCAAGGGGCAGTTAGAACCCAGGGCCACTTGACTGTAAACCATAAGTTCTTCGAATGCCTTCCTGGAAGGCATTTTAAGAACAAAGGGCAGAAATAAGGCCTGCAAGAGAAGTTACTATCGAGTCTTTGGGGGTCCGGGGAGTTTTAGTACAGAGCTAAAGACCCATTGACTGGGCTTTCCCCTGACTGCTGCCGAGTCCAAGGAAAGCACGGGTCCCTTTCTTTCGCTGGGTTTCTGGGATTTCAGACTGGCAGTTGAGATACAGACTCATAAGCTTTATTTGGAAAAATCTGATTATCTAAGGATCCTAGAGTTTGCTTCGTTAGATTTTCTTGTTCTGTCTGGTGCTTCGCTTTCCTTCAGCAGCGTAAGCTAACGGGACTTACGTGTTTTCGCAGTCTGTGGGCTGGGCGTGGCAGCGGGAGCAAGGTGGGCCGCAAGGGAGCGCCGAGAGAGAGGGCAAGACGGCTGCCAAGCAATGGAAAGCGGGAAAATAGCCCCTGAGAGTTTGCTTTTGGAAAGCTGTAAAAAAAAAAAAAAAAAAAATCCCAGCTGATGGGATGATAAGGAGATAAATAGTTCAAGAGATGACATCTTCCTTTATTCATATGAAATGTCAAATGTTTGCCGCAGTCTGCGGTGAGGATTTCCAGGATAATCCTATATACCAATTTCTGGGAGAGGGAGAAATATTTGCTTCTGTGATTCTCTAGAAATGAAGATAATTTATTAGCCAGGCAGGAAGCTAATCTGCGCATGGTTGGCCTACATTTCCAAAGTTTCTGACGACACCAGCAACGGAGGATGGCGAGGGACTGAAGCAATCCCCTTCCCGGCAAGGCAGCGCCAGCCTCTGGGTCTGCAGGATTCTAGAAAAGCGTTCCGGATTCTAGAAAAGCGTTCCCGCAATCTTTCCGCCTCAGATCAGGCATTAGGTGTACCATGTCCTATACATCCTATAGCTATTGGAAGTAGACTTAAAACATTTGTGCGAGACAAACAAGTGGGACTTCAAATAAGGACTGGAGACTGAAACACTGACTCTAAAGCTATATTTACATGTACATGAGATACACGTTGTTAATTATGGTTTCCATCTACATAGTTAGAAAGGCTGTAGACAGCATCATTTTTAGATATGAAGGACAGTGATATACACGCATTCAAGATAGAAACCAACTGTAGGTTTATCTACCTCAGAGGTATTGCAGGTTCGGTTCCAGACCACCACAACAAAGCCAGTCATATGAATATATTGGTTTCCTGGTACATATAAAGTTATGTTCACACTACGCTGTAGCCTGTTAAGTGTGCAATAGTATTATGCCTTTAAAACTGTATGTAAATTGGCTGGACACGGTGGCTTATGCCTGTAAATTCTAGCACTTAGGGAGGCCAAGGTGGGAGGATGGCTTGAGTCCAGGAGTTCAAAATCAGCCTGGGGGCCGGGCGGGTGGCTCACGCCTGTAATCCTAGCTCTCTGGGAGGCCGAGGCGGGTGGATTGTTTGAGCTCAGGAGTTTGAGACCAGCCTGAGCAAGAGCAAGACCCCGTCTCTACAAAAAAAACATAGAAAGAAATTATCTGGACAACTAAAAATATATAGAAAAAATTAGCCGGGCATGGTGGCGCATGCCTATAGTCCCAGCTACTCGGGAGGCTGAGGCAGTAGGATCGCTTGAGCCCAGGAGTGTGAGGTTGCTGTGAGCTAGGCTGACGCCACGGCACTCACTCTAGCTAGGGCAACAGAGTGAGACTCTGTCTCAAAAAAAAAAAAAACCAGCCTGGACAACATAGCCAGTCCCTATCTCTACAAAAAGTAGAAAAATTAGCCAGGTGTTGTGGTGAGTGCCGGTAGTCCCAGCTACTAGGGAGGCTGAGGCAGGAGGATCACTTGAGCCCAGGTGTTTGAGGTTGCAGGGAGCTATAACAATGCCACTGCACTGTATCCTGGGTGACAGAGTGAGACCCTGTCTCAGGAACAAAAAAGAAAAAAATGTATGTACCTTAATTAAAAAATTCTTTATTGCTAAAAAATACGAAAAATCATGTAAGCCTTCAGCAAGTCATAATCTTTTTGCCGGCGAAGGGTCTTGCCTCAATAATGATGGCTGCTGACTCATCAGGGTGGTGGTTGCCGAAGGTTGAGGTAGCTGTGGCAATGTCTTAAAATAAGACAACAATGAGGTTTATTGCACCAATGAATTTTCCTTTCACGAAAGATATCTCTTTAGCATGTGATGCTTGCTGTTTGACAGCATTTTATCCACAGAAAAGTTTTTTCTCAAAATTGGTGTCAATCCTCTCAAACCCTGCCGCTGCATTATCAACTAAATTTACATGATGTTCTAAGTCCTTTGTTGTCATTCCAGCAATGCTCACGGCATCTTCACCAGGAGTAGTTTTCATATCCAGAAACCACTTTCTTTGCTCATTCATAAGAAGCAACTCCTAATCCATTCAAGTTTTATCATGAGATGGCAGCAATTTAGTCTCATCTTTGGGCTCCACTTCTAATTCTCTTTCTTTTGCTATTTCCACCACATCTGCAGTTACTTCCTCCACTAAAGTCTTGAGCCCTCAAAGTCATCCATGAGGACTGCAATGAATGATTTCCAAACTTCTGTTCATACTGACTTTTTTACCTCCTCCCACGAATCATGGATGTTCTTAATGGCACTTAAAATGGTGAATCTTTCCCAGAAGGTTTTCAATTTAATTTGCTCAGATCCATCAGGGGAATCACTATCTATGGCAGCTATAGCCTTATGACATGTATCTCTTAAATAATAACACTTGAAAGTGGAAATTACTCTTTGATCCATGGGTTGCCGCATGGATGTTGTGTCAGCAGCATGAAAACAACGTTCATCTCCTTGTACATCCCCATCAGAGCCCTTGGGTGACCAGGTGCATTGTTAATGAGCAGTAATAGTTTGAAAGGAATCTTTTTTTCTGAGCAGTAGATCTCAATAGTGGGATTAAAATATTCAGTAAACCATGCTGTAAATAGATGTGTTGTCACCTAGGCTTTGTTCCATTTATAGAGCACAGGGGAATGCTCTATATTTCGCATAATTCTTAAGGGCCCTATAAATTTAGCATAATTCATGTGGGCTTTAGGATTTTCAGAATGGTAAATGAGCAGTGGCTTCAACTTAGAGTCACCAGCTGCATTAGCCCCTAACGAGAGAGTCTGTCTGTCCTTTGAAGCTCTGAAGCCAGTCACTGACTTCCCCCCTCTAGTTATGAAAGTCCTAGATGGCATCTTTTTCCAAAAGAAGACTGGTTCATCTTCAAGAAAATCTATTGTTAAGTGCAGCCAACTTCATCGATAATCTTAGCTAGATCTTCTGGATAACTTGCTGCTACTTCTACATTAGTATTTTCTGCTTGACCTTACACTTTTCTGTTACAGAGAATGGCTTCTTTTCTTAAACCTCATGAATCATCCTCTGCTAACTTCCAACTTTTCTTTGGCAGATTCCTCACCTCTCTCAGCCTTCATAGAATTGAAGAGAGTTAGGGCCTTGCTCTGGACTAGGCTTTGGCTTAAGGGAATCTTGTGGCTGGTTTGATCTCCTATGAACCTTCTCCACATCAGCAATCAGGCGGTTTCACTTTATCATCACTCGTGTGTTCACTGGAGTAGCACTTTGAATTTCCTGCAAGAACATTTCCTTTTCATTCACAGTTTGGCTGTTTGGCTCAAGAGGCCAATCTTTAGGCCTATCTTGGCTTTCAACATGGCTTCCTCATTAAGCTTAATCATTCTTAGTTTTTGATTTAAAGTAAGAGATATGCGGCTCTTTCTTTCACTTGAACACTTAGGGGTTATCAATTGCCCTAATTTCAATATTGTTGTGTCTCAGGGGACAGGGCGGCTCGAGGAGATGGGGAGAGACAGGACAATGGCTGGTCAGTGGAGCAGTCAGAACACACACAACCTTTATCCAGTTCCAAGTCTTATATCAGTATGGTTCATGGTACCTCAAAAAAATTGCAATAGTCACATCGAAGATCACCGATCACAGATCACCACAACAAATACAATAATAATGAAAAAGTTTGAAATATTATGTGCATCACCAAACTGACAGAGGAGTGAAGTGAGCACAGGCAGTTGGGAAACGGCACCGACAAGACTGGCTCTGTGCAGAGTCGCCGCAGACCTTCGACTGGTAAAAACACAGTTACCTGCGAAGTGTAACAGAGTGAAGCGCGATGAAGCAAACTGTGCCTGTGACATCCATGGCATAGAATACTGATGATACATTTTGGGCCCTTTTTAGAAATTTTAAATTCTATTTAAAAAGTTAAGAAGAAATTCGTCCTGGATTGAATGTTCACGCAACTGCGAGTTGCTTGCCTCTCGCGTACTTACATTCTATGCCGAGATATCAGACTCCACCTGTATTCTCCTTTAGTCACACATCTGACTTGTATCACTACACTAGAACTTAATTAATTTTTTAAAAAGTCTTAAAAGTAGAATGTTAGGAAAGAACACATCATTTAACGTGGTGATCACTCCACTATGGACAATAGGCGAAGCTTTCTTTAGCCGTAATGCACGGTTGTAATATTAGGATCTATGTGTGGTTGGTGGTTCTCCCCAAGAACTCCCCAGTGTGCCCACAGAAGGAGATGCTTCGCAGCCTTTTCTGCTGTGTGGTTGTGCCCTATCATCACGGCCCTGGCACGGAGGTGGCCTCTGCGCAAAGAGGGGCAATCAGCTTCTCTCTTCCAGGAAGTGGACTTTTGATCGAGAAGCGTTTGAAGCAGCAGTCTAAGGAGAAAGCCGAATGTGTGTGCGCCTGTCCGGGTCTCCAGAGACGCCCTGGGTCCTTCCCTCTCCAGGCCTGGTGCCCCACTCTTCCCTGGTTTCCAAGAATTGCTCTAATATCCTCCCAGAAGTGCCTCCGCCCCCTTGGTTTTTTGCTTAAGCTGTCTTTGTTTTTTGTCTCTTGTAACCAGAGAACACTTAATTTAATATAATACAACACACATATTTAGTATGATGATATTTCAGTGTTAACATGGAATTTCAGGCTTACAATAAAATAAAGACCATATACTCATCTTCCACCTAATACTGGCCTTTATGAAGTATAAGAACTCCAAACGGCCACAGCCGTGCATTTACAAGTATTTGAAGGTAAGTTGATGCAGTGTCTTAGAAAATAACCTAAGGACTTTGTGGGTCTCTTAATTTAAATGCTCTTTTTTGTTTTGTTTTGTGAAAATATGTCTGCTAGACTTCCTTTCAGAATTCTAGCATCACACAGGATACTATTCGTAAACCATCATTAATGCCATTCAATTTCTTATATCCAAGTGAGAATCTTCTTGGTGGGTTAAGCAGCAGATATAAATGTTCTTTCTGGCCTCCTTAGGAAGTAAAAGTCCTAAGTCATTATGTGGCAGTCAAGTTTCAAAAAAAAAAAAAATCGAACAGCAGGAAATAGAGCAGAACTGTCACCAACACATACAGGCGGCAGCAGCAGTCACAAAAGGTGTAGTGTCCTGTTCTGCCACATTCCCTGGGCTGGATTATATTGTCTCAGAGACTTGGTTAAGTGTGGAAGAAGTTAATAGGTGCTTATTGTTGAGTGTGGAGGTGGGCAGCATAATTAAGTCCATAGTCTTTAATTCTTTTCAAGTTCAGATGAAACCAGCAATTTTGATTTTGTCTAGCATCCAGAGTGTTTCCAATTAAACTGAAATCACAGTAAGCAGCCTGGTTTCTTCTTCAGGATCTCTGTCATGAAAATTAATCGTATGGTTTTGCCCCTCCACCCGCCCAATCCCCCTCTTCTGGAAGCAGCAATATTTGTACTTGCTGTACCTGAAAATCTCCATCCAAGGCAGAGGAAGGCATCATGGAATTTGTCTGATCTCCTGTGTGCCCGAAGAGAAATGGCCTAAAACGGGGGTACTTCGGGTAAGATTAGAAGTGGTGATTTTGACAAGTGTTCCAACTTGTAGCCAACGAGAACATCTTCTCATTGACTTCTGTCCTCTTCCACCAATTAATTAGTGTCCTCTATTGCTCATATAATTGTTACAAAAGAAGATCTTAAGAGAGCTCTTAGTCCTAATTTTTTGTGAGGATCTCTTATAAGACCACAATTTCCCTGGTCTAAATGCAAATTTCCAATATCTCTTAGAGGTCTCTTGGTTAAGTTTAGCGAATGAGTCTTGTTGTCAGCTGAAACTGACACTTTGCACCAGACTGTGAATGAGTCCTTGAATGCCAGAACCTTTCCAATTCATCTTTGCATCCTTAGCACCTATCATCATGCTGCTATTAGGAAGTTCAACAAATATGTGTCAAATAAGCAAATCTTATTTATCTTCTCTATTGTATTTTTGTTCACAGAGAAGATAAGAACCATATGGACTTAAACTTTGGATTGTACACAGATCTGAAAAATTTCCTGCACAGGCAAAGGGCTTCAAATATATATAAATATATTACATATTTATCAAATTAAAAAGTAGGCCAGGCGCAGTGGCTCCTGCCTATAATCCTAGCACTCCGCGAGGCTGAGGCGGGAGGATCGCTTGAGCTCAGGAGTTCAAGAGACCAACCTGAGCAAAAGCGAGACTGGGTCTCTACTAAAAATAGAAAAATTAGCCGGGCATTGTGAAGAATGCCTGTAGTCCCAGCTACTCGGGAGGCTGAGGCAGGAGGATCGCTTGAGCCCAGGAGTTTGAGCTTGCAGTGAGCTACAATGATGCCACTGCACTCTAGCCAGAGCAACAGAGTGAGATTCTGTCTCAAAAAAAAAAAAAAGGAAATTGAACCCCCCTTCCTCTCTCCCTCTTCAAATAAAAAAAGTAAAACAGAAAAAGAAAGAAAAAGAAAAAGTAGTATGTTCAGCAAATGCAAAGAGATTTCAAGTATTAAGAGTCTTCAGTCAAATTGCAGAGACTGAACAAGGAATAGCACCCATACACACACACACACACACACACACACACACACACACACACACACACGCACAAACTCAGGGTTTTGTGCTTGGAACCAAAAGAGTAGCCTCAAAAGCAAGCTTCAGAGGAGGGAAATCCTGGTAGGCTGCGGATTTGGGGATAGGCTTCAAATGAGAGGTAGGACCCACTCTGACCCTGAAGCCTGGGTAAGAGTCGGACACATGACAAACCCAACCGCTCCACCTCCACAGGGGCTCCAAGATAGCCACCACCCCATCTCCTCACTTGAGTGATGAATCAAACCAAAATTGTCATCGAAGTCGCTAGGCTTTTCTCCCACTGTTCTTTTTGCACCCAAGACAAAATCCCCAAGGCATTGAAGGGATCAGAATATGCCACCACAAAATATGCCACTTTGGTATAACGATTATTTTGAGCTGAAGGCAATTGGGAAGCAGCACACACAGGAAGAATCCTCTATCCTCCCGCTTTTTGCCTGAAAGCAGGGCATAGGGTGTTCCTGTCTCCAGCAGCAAGGAAGGGAAAACAACTCCTGTTTGCACAACTAACCTCACTAAACAACCCTGTCTGCTGTACATTTCCTAGCTGCCGTCTCACCATTGACCACCCGCAGAAGCCCAAAACCCCTTTCTTTGTCTAGTCACTTCTCCAAGACTTACTGCTCTTTGTTGAAATGGTATATAAGTCCCTGGGTCTAACCACCTCTTTGAGTGTCCACTTGTTTTCTGTGAAGACCCCTTGCACATAAAAATATTAACATTAATAAATGCTATGGTTTGAAGATGTGTCCCCTCCAAAAGTCATGTTGAAATTTAATTTCCAATGTGGCAGTGTTGAGAAGTGGGGCCTTTAGGAGGGGATTGGATCATGAGGGCGCTGCCCTCAAGAGTGGAATCCATTCACGAATTCATGGATCAGTGGTTTAACGGGTTGTCATGGGAGTGGGACTGGCGGCTTTATGCAAGAGGCAGCAAGACCTGAGCTAGCACACCCAGCCCCTCGGCTCTGCCCCTCACCGTGTGATGCCCTGTGCTGCCCGCGGACGCTGCAGGGAGCCCCACCAGCAACAAGGCTCTCACTAGGCGTAGCCCTCTGGTTTTGGGCTTCTCGGCCTCATAGCTATAACAACTAAATTCATTTTGTAGCTTTCTGATTTCGCACTTCTCAGCCTCCTAACTATAAAAACTAAATTCATTTTCTTCATAAAGTACCCAATTTCTGGTATTTGGTTATAAGCAACAGAAAACAAACGAAGACAATAAAGAAACATGTGCCTTTTCTCCTGTTAATCTGTCTTTTGTCAGTTTAATTTGTAGGCATAGGCCTCAGTTACTGAACCTGAAAGGAAAAGGCTTTTTTCTTCCCTTACAGACTAACAGGGAAAATAAAAAGACAACAAAAATTTTTGCAATAAAATAGTGCGCTTGAAGAAGGAGCTACTGATTTATTGTCTTTGGCAAGTGTTGGCCAAAGGGTTAACTTGGCACCCTTCCCTCCCAGGAGTAAGTGCGGGAGGAGATGGGGAGGATTGATTATATTCTTTTTCTGCACGAGCTTTGACCCAGCCTCCCTCTGAAAATAGCTCTTTATCTGGAACTTAAGTGGGGTAGGGTCTAATGGAATTTCACACGTGAAAGTTTTATTTTTTACATATGGGAACAAGGTGGGAAAAAACTAGTGCAATCGATAATTTTATGTTATGTGAATTCTACCTCAATTAAAAGATGAGTGAAACAACCTTAATTTGCTATCTCTGAAAATCTTTCCAAAGTCATGAAATTTGTCCATCCTGGTTTGTGTCTGTAAAGGCTGGACCAAAACTAAAAATAATTTAGCACCGTAAAGAAGCCCCAGACACAAAGTCTGAGTTGTAGTCCCAGCTCTGTCTCGTCTACACCTCCGTTTCTCTTATAAAATAGCAAGACTAGACGATCTGGTCTCTTCCAGATGTAAATTGTTTGATTTAGAATCGAGAGGCATTTACATCTTTATTATTCTCTTTCCATAAGGCTTCTTTTATTAAGGTTGGCACAAAAGCGATTGCGGTTTGCCACCTTGAATTATAACTAGGCTCAAACACATCTTTATTAATCAAAATAGGAACCATTACAGTCAACACATTTTTGCCAATGAAAAATAAGTCTGTTTATTCCTGTAGCATAAAAATCCGTGCTTTGGGATTCAACGAACTCTTGGGAAGCATTTTCTGCATCCTGCTTATGGAAGCATTTTCCCTGCACAGAGTTGTCAAGATGCTTGAAGAAGTGGTAGTCGGTTGGTGAGAGGTCAGGTCAAGATGTCTGATGAGGCAAAACTTCGTAGCCCAATTCGTTCAAGTTTTGAAGCGTTGGTTGTGCGACTGCAGATGGGCGTTGTTGTGGAGAAGAATTGGGCCCTTTCTGTTGACCAATGCCGGCTGCAGGCGTTGCAGTTTTTGGTGCATCTCATCGATTTGCTGAGCATATTTCTCAGATGTAATGGTTTCGCCGGGATTCAGAAAGCCATAGTGGATCAGACTGGCAGCAGATCACCAAACAGTGACCATGACCTTTTTTTGGTGCAAGTTTGGCTTTGGGAAGTGCTGGTCATTGCACATTGTCATATAAAATCCACTTTTTGTCCCATGTCACAATCTGATGGAGAAATGGTTCATTGTTGTTGCATACGATAAGAGGACACTCGAAATGACAATTTTTTTGATTTTCGGTCAGCTCATGAGGCACCCACTTATCGAGCTTTTTCACCTTTCCAATTTGCTTCAGATGCCAAACAAATGACCGTAGAATGGTTGACGTGGAGTTCTTCAGTAACTTCTCAAGTAGTTACAAGAGGATCAGTTTCAGTGACTGCTCTCAATTAGTTGTTGTCAACTTCTCTGTTGCCCGGGCTAGAGTGCCGTGGCGTCAGCCTAGCTCACAGCAACCTCAAACTCCTGGGCTCAAGCGATCCTTCTGCCTCAGCCTCCCAAGTAGCTGGGACTACAGGCAGGCGCCACCATGTGCAACTATATTTTTCTATATATTTTTAGTTGTCCAACTAATTTCTTTCTATTTTTAGTAGAGATGGGGGTCTCGCTCTTGCGCAGGCTGATCTCGAACTTCTGACCTTGAGTGATCCTCCCACCTCAGCCTCCCAGAGTGCTAGGATTACAGGCGTGAGCCACCACGTCCAGCCCTTGTTTTTTTTTTTTTTTGAGATAGAGTCTTGCTCTGTTGCCTGGGCAAATGCCCTGGCGTCAGTCTAGCTCACAGCAACCTCAAACTCCTGGGCTCAAGCGATCCTCCTGCCTCAGCCTCCCGAGTAGCTGGGACTACAGGTGCGTGCCACCATGCCCGGCTAATTTTCTCTATTTTTAGTAGAGATGGGGTCTTGCTCTTGCTCAGGCTGATCTTGAACTCCTGAGCTCAAGCGATCCTCCCGCCTTAGCCTCCCAGAGTGCTAGGATTACAGGCAAGAGCCACTGCGCCCGGCCTTTACAAAACTTCTTGAACCACCACTGCGCTGTACATTCCTTAGCAGTTTCTGGGCCAAATGTGTTGTTGATGCTGTGAGTTGTCTCCACTGCTTTACGACCCATTTTGAATTTGATTAAGAAAATTGCTCAAATTTGCTTTTTGTCTAACATCATTTCCATAGTCTAAAATAAATAGAAAATAAACAGCAAGTAATAAGTCATTAGCAAAAAAAAAAAACATAAAGTGAGAAACGTGCATTAAAATAATGTATAATATAACCGTATTTATTTAAGAACGTATTCCCATATCAAATGGCAACTTTCCATAATGCTAAAACTGCAATTACTTTTGCATCAACCTAATACATTTCATTATTCAGGAAGTCTAGAGACCCAGTGATGTGACAGGAGCCTTGAAACCCAAGCAAACCATTTTCACGGAGTCTCGCCGTATCTAGGTATGCGTTCACTGAAAACAGCAGCAAGTTAACATATTGCAAAAACCACAAAAACAAATAAAACCCAATTCTGACCCCAAGAAGTGTGCAGTCTACTGATCATTATGTAAGTACAGTGGACCCTCCATGTCCATGGGTTCCGCATCGTGGATTTAACCAACCAGGGATTGAAGATACTTGAAAAAAAATTGCATCTGCACTGAATATGTAGAGACTTTTTTTGTTATTACTCCCTAAACAATACAGTATAACATCTATGTACATAGCACTTACATCGTATTAGGTATTATAAGTAATCTACAGATGATATAAAGTGTATGGGAGGATTTGCGCAAGCCATATACAAATAAAACGCTATTTTATATTAGGGACTTGAGCATCCCTGGATTTGGGTATCTTCAGGGGTCCTGGAACCAAGGCCTTAGGGATACCGAAAGACACTGTATTTGCATAAAGACAACACAGCCCAGGAAGCGCCCAATCAGCAATCAGAGCCAAAGTGCTGTGGGTCTCTAGTAGCCAGTGTGAATCAACTTAGCCCAGGTTACTGGGAAAGGAGGTGGATCCAGAGGATGGAGAGGCTGGGGCCTGGCTAGGCAGAGAACACAGGAAGGGCTGGGCCAAGGGCAGATGAGAAGGTGAGCTGGAGTCAGAGCATGAGCAGCCTCCCGTGCACTATTATTATCCCAACTATGCAGATGAGGAACTCAGGCTTGGCATCTGAAACATGTAGCTGCCTACAAGATTCTTCTTAATTATAAAGAGAAAAATAGTTTTCTTACAATGGAGAAAACTGGCAAACGCATCCTTATCCAGAGATCAAAGTTAAAATCACCAGTTAGGGAACAAATTGATGTCATGTGCTTGTTGGATATAATACACTGAGAATTCTGAGGAATTTCTGCTCAAAATGCCTAATCTGAATTTAATTGTAAGGAAACACCAGGCAAACCCAAACACTGTACAAAATAAATCACCAATATTTTCCAAAAATATTAATGCCATGAAAGACACACACAAAAAACAGGAGGAACTGTTTCCGATTAAAGATGACTAAAGAGACATAATTGCTGAATACAATAATACATGCTCTAAGATTTTCTTTTGCCATAAAAAACATTATTTGGATAACTGGAAAGATCTGAATAAGACCTATAGAGTTGATAACAGTATTAATACAATTTCCTGATTTTCTGGTTATGTAAGAGAATGCCCTTATTTTTAGGAAATACCATTAATAACTGAAGTATTTAGCAATAAAGGGGCATGATGTCTGCAACTTACAAACTGCTCAGAAAAAAGTGTGTGCAATGGAGAGAGAGAAAAAAGGATGAAACAAATATGATAAAATGTTAACATCTTTGAGGCTATTTGGGAATTCTTTGCACTATTGCTGCAGACTATTTCTAAGTCTGATATTTTACCAAAATTAAAAGTTAAAAAAAAATTCAAGAAGTTGGGACACTTGATGCTAGGATACAAATCTAGATTTGTTTGATCATGTTTTTAACTATTGGATATTTACTGCCTCTCTACTTGAGATCGACAATATGGGACATATTGGATTTTTTTTAGTGAGCTGTAACTTACATAGCATAAAATTCTGTTTTTCAAGTGTACGATTTGTGCAACCATCACCACTATCTAATTCCCCAGAACATTTCATCACCCCCAAAAGAAACCCCTTACTCATTAGCAGTCACTCAACATTTTCTCCAACCTCCAACCCCTGGCAACCACTGTCTGTCTCTACAGATTTGCTTATTCTGGACATTTCACTTAAATGGAATCATGTGATATATATAGCCTTTCATGTCTGGCTTCTATCACTTAGCATAATGTTTTCGAGGTTTATCCATGGCCTAAGGTCTATTGGTACTTCATCTACTTTTATTCTGTTGTATGGCTATACCAGATTTTATTTATCTATTCTTCAGTTGATGGACATTTGAACATTTGGGGATTTGGTTATAATAAATAACGCTGCTACGAAAATTCATGTATAAGTTTTTGTGTGGTTGTATGTTTTCAATTTTCTTGGGTATGTATCTAGGCATGAAACTGCTGGGTCACATGGTGTATTTGTTTGCGAAAGCCGCCATAACAAATACCAAGACTGACTTAAACAACAGAGTTCTGGAGGCTGGAAGTCTGAGATCAAGGTGTCAACAGATTTGTTTTCTTCTGAGCCCATTCTCCTTGGCTTGCAGACGGCCCCGTCTCACTGTGTCCTCACGTTATCATCTCTCTACGTGTACACGTATCTGGTGTAACTTCCTGTCTGTGCCCTAATCTCAAACAAATCAAGGAGTTATTAACAAAATAAGGGAAGAGAAGGGAGGATAGACTTACCAGGAACTCTTTTAAATCAGGGAAAGCTTCCTTCAGGAGGTAACACATGAGCATGCAAGCTTCAGACCCACTCCTTGGTAGAGAGTTCAGTCGCACATTCGATCAATAATAGCTGTCAAACACCTGCTATGAGATGGGCTCCAGGGAGGAGCCTTATAAGGATACCAATCATATAGGATGGACCCATATGACCTCATTTTGTTTTAATTACCTCTTAAAGACCCTATCTCCAAATGCAGTCACATTCTGAGGTTTGGGGGGTTAGGACTTCAACATATGAATTCTGGGGAAGGGGGTATGCAATTCAGCCCATAAGACATAGTAACTCTACTTTAACTTTTTGAGTAACTGCCAAACTGTTTTCCAACACAGCTGTTATCACTTTGCATTCCCACTAGCAAAGTATGATGGTTCCAATTTCTTCACATCCTCAATAACACTTGTTATTGTCTGTCTTTGGATTATAGCCATCTTAGCATGAGAAGTGATTATCTCTTGTTTTTGATTTGCATTGCCCTAATGAGTAATGATATTGAGCATCTTTTCATGTGCTTATTGGCCATTTATATCTCTTCATTGGAGAAATGTCTATTAAAATCCTTAGTGCATTTTTAATTGGGTTATTTGTCTTCTTATCATTGCATTGTAAGTGCCCTATATATATTCTACCTTATCAGACATATGATTTGCAAATATTTTCCCCTAGGCTGGGCATGGTGGCTCATGCCTGTAATCCTAGCACTCTGGGAGGCCAAGGCAGGAGGATCACTTGAGGTCAGGAGTTCAAGATCAACCAGAGCAAGAGCGAGATCCAGTCTCTAATAAAAAATGGAAAAAGTTAGTCGGGCATGGTGACGTGTACTTGTAGTCCCAGCTACTCGGGAGGCTGCAGCAGGAGGATCATTTGAGCCCAGGAGTTTGAGGTTGGAGTGAGCTATGATGACACCACTGCATTCTAGCCCAGGCAACAGCAAGACTCTGTCTCAAAAAAAAAATTCTCCCATTCTGTGGGTGGTCTTTTCACTTTTTAATTTTTTTGTAGAGTCAAGGTCTCAAACTCCTGGCCTCAAGTGATCCTCTCACCTTGACCTCCCAAAGTGCTGAGATTACAGGCATGAGCCACTACACCTGGCCTTATTTTCTTGATAATGCCTTTTATAGCACAAAAGCTTATCATTTTGATGAAGGCCAACTTATCTATTTTTTCTTTTGTTACCTGGGTTTTGGTGTCATATCTAAGAAACTATTACCTAATCCAAGTCAGTTCATGAAGATTTGTACCTAAGTTTTCTTCTAGAAGTGTTATAGTTTCAGCTCTTACATTTAAATTTTGATTAATTTTGAGTTAATTTCTGTATATGATATGAGGTGGGGATCCAATTTCATTCTACATGTGGCTATCCAGTTGTGCCAGTCCCATTTGTTGAAAAGACTATTCATTCCCCCATCGAATGGTCTTGGCACCATTGCTGAAAATCAGTTGATCTTGTTGAAAATGAGGCTCAATGATAAGGACACCTGATCTGAAAATTTAGAAGCCCATTGGTGACCTTGGTAGAAACAGTTTTAACAGGGTGTTGGGGACACAGGCCAGAATGTAATAGACTGAGGTAATGGTAGGATGATGGACTGTGAATAAGGATCCCAGATCAGAGAGGCCTGAGTTACTGAGGTGTTTCAGAGGAGCAGGTTTTTTTTTTTTTTTTGAGACAGAGCCTCACTGTGTTGCCCCAGGTAGAGTGCAGTAGCATCATCGTAGCTCGCTGCAACCTCAAACTCCTGGGCTTGAGCAATCCTCCTTCCTCAGCCTCTGGAGCAGCGGGGACCACAGGAGCACACCATGATGCCTGGCTAATTTTTCTATTTTTAGTAGAGACGAGGTCTTGCTGTTGCTCACACTGGTCTCGAACTCTTAAGCTCAAGCAATCCTCCGGCCTCTGCCTCCCAGAGTGCTAGGATTACAGGCGTGAGCCACTGCGCCCAGCCCAGAGGAGCAGTTTTTAAATCACTGCACACTGTAGGGATTTTGTTTCGTTTGTTTCCATCCTCCTGCATGTTTCAGTTGAAAATGAGGTAGACTCAAGTGCTGGAAGTATATATATGATTGCTATAGTGGATGCGTGTTCAAGATGTGTATCTGAACTCCCTTATGCTGGGAAATACTTTGTACCATGGGATGAAACCCTCAAAACAATGCTTGCGCCTAACCCCATTCTGTGAATTAAATAGATCAAGACGGCGCTTGGGGTAAAGACCGGTCACATCAGCGAGATGTGAAAATTCAGGGGCCGCGGGCCAGCCGCAGCTTAGGTAGCACGAGGGAAACAACTCTGCAGAGAGCAAAGGAAAGCAGCGTATGCTCTGCTCTAAATATCTTCCCAATGAAGAAGAGTCCCTCACGTGAAATTGGTAAGGGCAGCTGATTGGGTCTTTTGTAGAGTTAACGTTGCATGAAATTAAAGAGACTTTCCAGTTAAAGGAATTAGCTAAATTTATCCAGATTTTCAAGCCATCATTATTTACTTAGCAATTACCTAGGAATAGATTTATTGGTGACATATTGGAGTTTAGACACTTTCTTTTCAGAACTGCATGCACTTTCTGTTCCAGGGGTTCCACTCTCAGCCACCTGGAACTTTCGCTTCCTGTTTCCTGCATCTGGGCTGTCCCCAGCCCTGTCTGCTCAGGCTCTCCCATGCTCCTGCTGATGCTGTCCTAGATCAGACCACTGTCTATTACCTGGGCTGTTGTAATGGCTTCCTCCGCCTCTTCCTTCTTCCAGATCTTCCTGCTCCTAGCCTCGAGCCTTGTCTCACCCCATTCCTTCTACATCCCTCTAGAGTTTTCTTTCTCAAGTACTGATTTGGTTGCATCTCTCCTCTCCTCAAAAAGCTCTAGTGGCTACCTGTTGAGTGTTGAATAACATCCAATCTCCTTCTCAGCCCAGAACTCAAGGCGACCGCGAGCCCGCGCAAGCCTCGTTGCACCTCTTAGCTCTTGCTACCCGTCTCCGTAAGCTCCACGCTGGACTCCTTGCCCTTCCCTGGACAAGGCTGCGTTGTCTAGACTCCTGTCTTTATGTCAGGCGTCTTTCTGGCATTGCTCTCCTCCCTTCTGTCAAGCAGCTCGAATCCTCCCTCCTCCCCCATCCCATTCCGAAATGCCAGAGTTGGGAATGGTTTTCCTCTCCCGCTCTCCCATTACATTCTCAATTAGCACATTTATCATTGTTTACTCACAATGTCTTGCCTCTCTGTACCTATGAGGCTAGATGGAGCTTCTGGAGGGCAGGGACCACATCTTGTTCCTCTCCACAGCATCGGGCAATGCATCTTGCCCATGCTAAGCGTGAAATCAACGTTTGTTTAATGAATTATGAAACAGAATTTCTTTCAGCCCTTCTGTCCCACACGGTACCACTTATAACCTGGACGAGAGGACTCCTGGACATGGCCCTTTAGGCGACCCTCAACTAGTTCTCCCATCTGGCCCCTCCCTATGGAGAGATTAGTCTGCCGGGTCAAGGGGACATGGCCACTTGGAATCTGTGCCCCAACCACTAGACCTGTCTAACACTGTAGCCATTTGTTATATGTGACTATTTAAAATTTAAATTTTAATTAATTAAAATTAAATTAAATTAAAATTCAGTTGCTCAGTAACACTAGCCAGATTTAAAGTTCTCAGTCAGCCTCACGTGGCTGATGGCTACCATATTGGATAGTGCAGGTATAGAGCATTCCCATCGTTACAGAATATTCTATTTCAGAAAATACTCCAGCACTGCTCCCATTTCCATGACTTTTGTGCCCTCTGTCCTGGGTCCTCCTCCCAGAGCAGACTGTACAGCAGGTGTGCACTCCCCAGGACCAAGATATGGACAAGGGATGGCCGGGTTGCCCTGGGGTTGGGGTGGGGCAGAGTTAAAGGCGCAGGCTGTGTGTGCTGGAGCGCACGCAAGGCCCCTCATGGGCTCTGACAAATCCAGGTGGGAAGAAAGGGTGAGCAATGGGCCGAGGGGTTGAGACCCGGAGCCAGCTCTCTGGCACTGCCACAGTGAGACGGGGAACGCCGGCCTTCCAAGCACTCAGGAGGTTTATCTGTTAAGGTGGGAAGATAGACATATTTTACTTAACAGCTTGTTGGCTTGATTTGTAACTTCCAAGTATTTGGGCATACGGCATGTGGGATCTCTACGTATCCTTCTGTCCCGAGCTCACTATTGCTAGGGGCGGAGGCTACACAGCCAGTGAAAGAGGGGGCAACGACAGTGCTCTACTGGAAAGAACCAGTGTTCTTGCTGGCC
Organism: Propithecus coquereli; assembly: GCF_000956105.1. Classification (NCBI taxonomy): domain Eukaryota; kingdom Metazoa; phylum Chordata; class Mammalia; order Primates; family Indriidae; genus Propithecus; species Propithecus coquereli. Next base: position 4,771,297 of record NW_012155062.1, on the reverse strand, counting down.
CACCTCAGCATACCTGTGCTGTGTGAAACATCCCTTAGCTTTTGCCAAGTGTGAAAGAGGGTGCCTTTAGTACCACAGGTCTTCCATGAGTGGTCCTCCGGGGGAACACTCTGTCCCTGGTCTCTTTTCCTTTCTCAGTTTCTGCCTCTCGGTCTCCTTTCCAAACTCCAGGCTCTAACACAGTCAGTCACGCCACATGGGAGCCTTCGGCATTGTGTTCCAGCTGCATCATGGGAAGATGCTGAACATCCAGATCCATCTGCAGCATCTGCACACAGAAAACAGGCTTTTCTCTGGCTGAACTTGTTTACTTTTGATGGCATAACTTCTAGGGCCTTATGTTAAAAGTGCGGGGTGCACAGGACAGAAAACCCCTTTCTTTCATATTTGGTTAATAAAACTTGAAAATTTATTTTCATAATCTTTATGCTATTGCCAGGCAACTAAAAATAGAAAAAATTAGCTGGGCGTGGAGGCACGTGCCTGTAGTCCCAGCTACTGGGGAGGCTGAGGCAGTAGGATCGCTTGAGCCCAGGAGTTTGAGGTTGCTGTGAGCTAGGCTGACGCCACGGCACTCACTCTAGCCCGGGCAACAGAGCAAGACTCTCTCAAAAAAAAGACATATTCTTTACTGTTCTATGAATGTCCAGAATGCCCAGAACAGATGAATAAACTACAGCTGTAATATATAAAAGTTTCAGTTTTATGTATTTTTTTTCAAAGGGTACGTGTTTTAAAGTATGCACTTTTTAGACTCAGGTAGCCGAAAGACATTTATATTTGGAGGTTAAATTAATTTGTTTTAGGGGGAAAATAAAAGATGAATCTTCCAGGAAATCTAATTGTTTTCTTCTTAACAAGGCCAATTTTTCAAGAAAGCTAGAAACACAAAGAAAACCACAACAACGTGTCAAGGGAATCCTTCAGGTACTCCGAGTGGAATGAATAGGTCGCCTAGGGGTTACTTTTCGTTGGAACAAATATTCCTTGGGGATGATACCTCAGCACAGTAATGTGCTCAGCACCATTCAGGCGGGAATCTCACCAGCCATAAACATTTCAGAAATACACATCTAAGCCAGCCTTGGCCAGGGGCCAAGACAATACAGTAATCCCCTTGGACAGCCGGGAGGGTGAAGCTGGGTCAGAGATAAGTAGGGCCGGCTGAGGGTTCATAGCTCACCTGCGGCCAGACAAGCCCAGGCACAGGGCTGCGCAGCCGGCACGGGTGTTCTGGGAGAGCCCCTCGAAGGCTTAAGGACTGTATGATCCAACCTCTGTTACTGTAACTGCACTTACCCCTGGTATTTAATATTTGCCAAAGAGAATAAATTTCCTAAATTCATGCATGGAAGCTGAAATAAAATCCTCAGTGCTTTTTTTAAAAAAAATTGTAATTTTAAATTTCTCTTGGGTTTTCATTTCAGTTTTTCGATAAATATTTCTTGAGTGCCTCCTATATGTCAGGGTTTTCTTTGTGGGTAAGCCAAACAGAGGAAAGAGAGTTGCCAATATTGGCCCTGGTCCGTTTCCTTCCCGGTGAACAAATTCCCAAAGGAGTCGGCAGTGTAGAGTTGATGTTTTCTGTGGCAGCTGCCAGCCAAGAGGGAACATAAGTGTCATAGCTTACTGGTGACAGATGGAAGTAACCTCTGGGGTTCAGGAAAAAATATAAGTTTATGGACCAACAAAATAAAAAAGCCAAATTTCCTTCACTAGTCACACAATGTTTAAGGTATGATGTAAAATAAAAGTATAATTTAGATAAAGCACCGTCATGTTGCCAAAATATTAATAGATTAGAAAATTAAAATATTATGATTGTGAAATAGGTTACTACCCTTTATTTACTCCCTACCTTTAGTGTAGTAGCCAGCATGCTTTCAGTTGCAAGTGGCAGAAACCCAACTTAAAACAGTCTGAGCATAAAAGAACTTATTGACTTGTGTAACTGGTAAATTCAGGGTGGGGCTGGTTTCAGGATAACAGATCTATGGTCTCAGATGAGCTTGTCTTTCAATGTAGTTTTTTCCATTATTCCGCCTATTCTCTTCTCTGCAGGTGGGCTTTTTCCACACTGCAGGGAAGTTATCAGAAATATTCCTCCGTTAACATCTGCTCCACCTCCATAATACAGAAGCAAAGGCCTCTCTCCACCGCCAGATGTAAATCCTGGGAGGAACTCTAATTACCCTGACTTGGGTTGCATGCCCTTGTCTGGAACCATCGATAGCGCCGGGTAAATAGGATGCTAGGGCTGTCTGGAATACCATGTGCCCGCTACAGGGCAGGGTCCCGGTTTAGAAGCCCCACCAAAGCCACACGATTGCATCACTACGGGAGAGAAGCAATTCTCCAAAGAAAGAAGAGCTTTGCAAACAAAGGCAAAAGATATTTCTGAAGATTCCAACCCCTAAACTTTAACTCTGCCCTTACCTCTTGGCTTAGTCTTGCTCCGTTGAATTTTTGAGCAATATGGTTGTGTTTCTGGCTCAGAGGTTCTTAGGGCTTTAGCACATTGGAGTCGCCTGTGCGGTTAACACACAGCTTGCCGGGACCCACGGAGTTTCTGACTGAGGAGCTCTGTGCTCCAGGTGTGCAGCCGCTGCCGGTCCGAGGACCGCCACACGCACGTTGAGAACTACTGTTCTAGGATTTTATTTTTAAAATTGTCAAAGAACTTCTTATTCAAAAGAATACCAGTCTGGATATATTTCACAGGTAAATGCTTTCAAATCTTCCAGGAACATTTAACTCGGGCGGATTAGCTTTGTGGCCTGGGGCCAATTAATTAACCACTCTGCCTGTTTTTTCTTATGTAGAATGGGAATAATGGTACTCATCTCACATGGTTATTGCAGATATTAAATAAATTAATATATGTAACATACCGAGAAGAGTTCCTGGCATATAGAATATGATTTATTATGCAAACATTACAGAGACTAGACAGAGAAGGAAATCATCCAAATTATTTATAATGGAATCAAAATTTCAGTACTAAATCCTGAAAAGGATTATGCACACCAATCTCACTTATAAATTATCCATGAAAAATCCTAAATATTAGCAAACAGAGTCCAGCCATACATTAAAAAATAGAGTAACACAACCAAATGAGTTTTATTCCAAGAACAGGAGGATGGTTCAACATTAAGAAATCTATAAGGCCGGGCGCGGTGGCTCACGCCTGTAATCCTAGCACTCTGGGAGGCCGAGGCGGGCAGATTGTTTGAGCTCAGGAGTTCGAAACCAGCCTGAGCAAGAGCGAGACCCCGTCTCTACCAAAAATAGAAAGAAATTAATTGGACAGCTAAAAATATATAGAAAAAAATTAGCCGGGCATGGTGGTGCATGCCTGTAGTCCCAGCTACTCAGGAGGCTGAGGCAGGAGGATTGCTTGAGCCCAGGAGTTTGAGGTTGCTGTGAGATAGGCTGACGCCACGGCACTCTAGCCCGGGCAACAAAGCGAGACTCTGTCTCAAAAAAAAAAAAAAAAAAAAATCTATAAATGTAGTTATTATAGTAATAGATCTGAAGCAAAAAAGTGACATCATTTCAAATGCTGACTCCTAGTGAAATTTTTTAGGGAAGTCAGAATTGATGGGCAGTAGACGTTTGTTGTTCTATTTTCAACTACCCAGCACCAGCGTCCTATTCTGGGGCGGGGAGTCTGCGTGAGTGCTGGTGGACCACAGGCTCCCACTGGAAAGCTAGGGCTTGATTTCCCGACCCTGGTGCCATAGCACAGGCTCCAACCCAAACTTGGTCACACAGAGACCCTGCCCGGACTCTGCGTCAGGAGCAAGTAATGCAGCAAAGCAGGGTGAGTTAGAACCCAGTTGGGGTGGCAGCGGTGCTGGCGTTTAGGGTCTGCAGAGCATCTCAGCCTGACTCCTCCTGGGGCGTGATTTTGGCTGCAGCCTGGCTTTTTTTTTTTTCCTATAAAAGATAAAGTTTTACTTTATTTTGAAAAGATCGGTATAACTATGTCTTGTAAAGTTGGAAAAAAGCATTCTAGGCAGAGGAAAGAGAATGCATTAGGTCTGTTGTGATGACCCAAGGCATAAAACTAGAAACAATGGGTAGATGCTACAGAAAGTCAAAGAAATTGGCAACACCATTACTGGCATTTAGAAAGGGGCTGGATGGGTCACCACTTGGTAAGACTGTTACAACAAAGACTCAAATATCTGATGGGTACTTGGACCACATCAATTCATGATATCTGCAAACCCAAGATTTCTTATTGCATGCTTCCCAGTCAAGGGAACACACAAAACGCCAAACTTCAAGGGAACACCCAATTTCATGACTCCTAGTCTTCTTCCTATTGGCTGCATTTGGATCATCAGCCTTCCCGGGGATTGCATGAGCCATCAAATAGCCTTCCAAAATTTTCTGCCCGTAGGTCAGCCGGATTGTGTTCCTAGTGTTTGAAACTGAGAATTTTGACTAGTGCAAGATGAATCTCTTCTTGACCTGGTTTTAAAAGTATGTATCTCAAACCAAGGGCCAACATTATGTTTAATGGTGCAACGCCAGCAACATTCCCATTAACACCAGCATTAAGACAAGAGTGATCTCTACGATCATCTACCATAAGAGTCTGTGGATTTGGAGGGACGGGGTGTGGCAAAGAACAACTTTTATTTCACCAAAAATCTTGTGAACACTAGCGTGGGCAAGGTAAGTGAGGTAGTAGGTAAAATACCTGAATCAAGTCAAGGGAAACTTACGACACGCCAAGCCAAGGGAGCTGCGGCAGGGGAACGTGATAGTGTGTCTGAAAGGGCTTCGCAAATGTTCAGGCCCTTGTCTCAGTGGTTCACTTCTGCGGATTCGGCCTAAGAAAATAATCAGGGCTGAGAACAAAGACTTGTGTGTAAAGGGAAGAAAATTTGCACCTGGCCTCAATAGACAAGCGTCTCTCTTTTTAAGCAGAAACTGCTTTCTTTTTCTTTCTCCCTCGTCCTTCCTCTTTCCTCCCCTTCCCCTCTGTCCCCCTCCTCCTCTTCCTCCTCCTCCTCCCTCTTTCTCTCTCTTCCAACCCCCTGATTTTAGTTTTATCAGACCTTAATATGCTTTTTAGTTGTAAGAGAGAAGATCTTGGACTAGTCTGAATGCAATAGGTTTGAAAAAAGTAGGGTAAGTGCTTCTGAATAACGAATGGGAATTTTCAAGCTGGGCTTTGGAGCACCAAGGGATGGAGGCTCTTGAACTCAGAATCAAGAGAAGATGTGGGGAAACCTCTCAGGATGGGGAGGTGGACCCCAGTATCATGGAAGCAACTGGGAACTTGGGGAAAAAAGTAAGAAGTTCCCTGTGGCTGAAAGAGGTTCGTGAGCTGGGAGGTCAGCAATGTCTGATCAGCTCTAATTTGTTTCTTTTTCTGCAAGTGATTAAATTCTAGTTCCCCAGAATTTCCATGAAAATCTATAACACATAAAAGCCTGAAGATGGAGGTGTCTGGAGCTCCTGCTCATGCTGGAAGTGACAGGGTGAGAGGAACTGTCTGGAGAGGAATTGGTGCTGAGGTGCAGGAAGCCTCAGGGCATCAGCCCTGGGAAAGTGCTAGGCTTCCTGCAGTAATGCGGGATTCGCATAGTGAAGAAAAGAAGGCAATTCGGGGACATTCCTGTTGCATATGCCCAAGGGTATTTAAGATACTATTTATACCCATACGTGTCTACCTTCAGAATGACCTAAAACTCCACCACCAATTCAGAATTCTCGCACTCACTCTCTGCCCCAGCCTGAGGGGGCAGGAAGAGCTGGTCTTACACCAACTCTGGGCCCCTTCTGTCCTGTCCACTTTCTCCTCGTGCTCCTAGCTCTCTCCTGGCCATGAGGGTACTTGGGGGTACTTGTGTGCACGCATGGGAACATCTAATCCCTGTGTTTGAACTCTACTCACATTCTTGCCCACCCCTCCGGCCTAGGAGCAAGCACACCAGTGGTGTGGCCCAATCTTGGAGAATGGGGCCCAGGGAGGTCCAGAAAGTGAGCTCCTCAAGGCAGTTTGGCAGGAATTTCAAGGTGCCCGGATCACACTTGACAGGGGACTGGAACCACAGGGCCTTGGAAACGCTTTGCCCTTTGGGACAAGGTCTGGTTCAAGTACTGGATCAAATCCAAAAGAGCTTTATGAAGATGGCCTTAGCTTTGTTTTCCCTGTGATTTTAGAAGCCTTATTAAGATACAAGGATATTTGAGGGCATGTATACTGAAGAAGAGTATGAGGAAAAAATACAACCCTACCGATGTTAATAAAGAAAAAGGAGATAATGAGGTAGTGTCCAAGACTATCCCCTAAATTACTAATACGAAAACCTTCTGTTCAGATATTTCCAAGTTGTAGGTAGAAATCTTCAATTCCCAGCACCACGGATCTTCTCAGGCAGCATCTTGTTAATAGCCAGAATGTACTGAATGCTCCCTATTTTCTAAACCTTTTTCTTACTTGGGTCATTTCATTTAATTTCACAACCGCCCAATGAGGGAGGCGCTATTATAACCGCTAATACAAGGACAAGGAAGCAAAGTCTTTAAGTCATGTGACTGAGACGTGAGCCCAGGCAGACCCGCACCAGAAACCCACTCCTGACCAATAAGTGGCAATTTCCCAGTTGGGTAGAAAATCCGAGAAAAAAACTTAAAAACAAGTCATTTGGTAAAAGTGGCTCCCTTTCTCCTAACTTGGTTTGGTAACATGATGTGTCCTGTTTACCAGCAAGCTTCATGCAGATATATCAAGTCTTTCCACATTTCTTGATTGTATCTCTGCTGATTGTGTGGTGCAAAGAGAATAAGCCTTAGGGACATATAGACCAGAACTTAGCTTGCACCTGGGGACAGGCTGTGTGATGGAGTCTGTTAAAGCAAATAAGAAGCAGGCCATTAGTTTGAGGGCATCTCTGTAACCGGGGCCCTTAGGTGAGCAAACCAAAACTTAACTTGGAAACATTTCTTGTAACTGACAAAGAAAAAAACAACAAAACAAAAACGAGCCTCAGAAAATCACAGCCAATTGATTATAAAACTTGGTACCCCCCAGGGACCCCACCCATATAAGATAAGTGTCCTTTGCACTGTGTCCAAATAAGGCAAACACCTGGCTGCAGCCAGTCAGGCAATTTCTTCTCTTTGTTTCAGCGTTTGCTGCTTATGCAGCCAGAGCAGAACTCTTCCGCACGCCTTCTGGTTTTGAGTGCTGCTCATTTTATGAATAAAGTCAGAAAATCACAGCCAATTGATTATAAAACTTGGGACCCCCCATGGGACCCCACCCATATAAGTGCCCCTTGCACTGTGCCCAAAGAAGGCAAACACCTGGCTGCAGCCAGTCAGGCAATTTCTTCTCTTTGCTTCAGCGTTTGCTGCTTAGGCAGCCAGAGCAGAACTCTTCCACACGCCTTCTGGTTTTGAGTGCTGCTCAATTTATGAATAAAGTCTGCTACATTTAAATTGTCTAAAGTTTTTGTTTTTTTTTTTTTGAGACAGAGTCTCACTGTGTTGCCCGGGCTAGAGTGCCGTGGCGTCATCCTAGCTCACAGCAACCTCAGACTCCTGGGCTCAAGGGATCCTCCTGCCTCAGCCTCCCGAGTAGCTGGGACTACAGGCATGTGCCACCGTGCCCGGCTAATTTTTTCTAAATATTTTTAGTTGTCCAATTAATTTCTTTCTATTTTTAGTAGAGACGGGGTCTCGATCTTGCTCAGGCTGGTCTCGAACTCCTGAGCTCAAACAATCCTCCCGCCTCGGCCTCCCAGAGAGCTAGGATTACAGGCGTGAGCCACCGCGCCCGGCCTAAAGTTTTTTTTTTTTTAAACAAGTCTAAAAGGGGAGTCCGGGCCCTGTGAGTGGCCAGACCAGGGTGGGCATTGCTCTTCCTCGCTCTGCGAAACACTTGCAGAGTTGCTAGGAGAGTGAGGGGTCTATAGCAGGGAGACACAGAGTTCAGCCCTGTTGCTTTGGATACCACCAGCAACGGCAAGTGATGACAGCAGACGTGAGCAGAGAATCCTTGACCGTCCGCGTTTCCGCTGGATCCCAGGCGTCCTCGCTCCGGCAGCAGGGACAGCGACAGCAGCGTGGCGCTTCCTGCTCCTCTGCAGCAGCCATCTTTGGGTGTGGGTGTCCCCACAGCGGGAGTAAGCGGCATGGAGGGTGAGCAGCTGAGTTTAGCTCTAGCAGAGAGACATAAGCCAGCAGGACTCCCCTTGAAAGGAAGAACTTTAGAGAATGTCTAACACATTAGAGGAGGGGGCCCAGGGGACACCGAACTTGCCCATAATTTGAGGATATTCAAGTGGGAGGCATTGCTTGCACCCCAAATTATCAGACGAGGAAGCTAAGCTACATTTTGAGAAGAATAGAACATTTATACTGTCTCTCTGAAATCCTGGAATCTTCACATTGGACATTGAGGATGACTTTGAAGATTGTTTCATTGAAGACACACCCAATGTTTAAATTTCTTTGCCAAGAGTCATCCAGCCTGTTTCAACAGATCTGGAGACTGGGGCTCACTATTTTCTGAAGCACTTCGCTTTATGTTTTGGAAACATTAATACAATGGTATTTTTTAAAATTAAGCCTAACTTTGTCTCCCTGTCATGCCCACCCTTTGGTCTAGGTCCTACATCCTGAGGCCATGTGGGCTAAGTCTAATCCGTCTTCCACAAAATACTCTTCAAAAATTTAAAAGCACCTGGCCTGTCTGTTTTCAAAGCTGTCCAGGTTATTTTGCTCAAGTGTTCCTCGCGTGACATGTGTCAAGGCCCTTCAATCCCTGATTTTTCTCTATGAGCACCTGACAGTTGTCTCTGTTGCTTGCAATTCACTACATCCAGAATTGAATGTCATGCTTCTGAGTAGGGAGACAGCAACTATAACATACACTTTTCTATTAATACAGACCAAGATATCATACTGGCTTTTTTTTTTGCTGGAAACTTCAAAATGGGTGTATACTGATAGAACCCCTGGCTACATTCCCTAAATTACTTTCACATGAGGTATTGCTAAACCGGGCTTTTGCTTTGCTCAAGGCAGCTGCTGTGCTGTAGTGAGACTCAAATGCCCTTAGGGGGTGTTCCAGCAATGGAAGGAATAGTCCATTCAGTATTATTAAATTTGTGTCTCGATTCAAGACAATCTAATGTGTTCAGTTACGCATTGTATCTTTCCGTAAAGGAATGTTTAAATATCTTTTGAAATGTCAGAGAGGGTGCCAGATTCTCTAATGTTTCAGAAAATATGCTTTGCTATGCAAATGTGGGAGCAGCATAAGGACTATAGTTGTTTTTTTTGTTTTTCACATAAAATTTAGATGCAATTTTGCAATATTTTTAGAATTTCAGCTCTAAAGACTTAATGGATTCTTAGGAAAATACAGTAGAGTATTTGTATTGAGTTTAAGACTAATTTTTGAAGATCATCAGGGAAATTACTTACACCATCACTAACAATAAGCCTTAAAGTGTAAAATTATAATTCGCTTTTTAGGTGTTTAGAGTTTGAAAAAAGATTAAAATTAAAGTAAGTATTAGAGATGTTTAGAAAACTTTATAGGATTTTTGAAAACACTAAATTGTTGCCCTGTTGTCCAAGTTTGGCTTAGATACGTACTTACAACCTCAGAAATCAATGTTACACAAGAATAGTGTCAGGTCTAAGATTAAAGCGCTTGGAACTGCCAGTGCTTGGATATCTAGCACGGCATGAGGAATGCGTCAAGTTCTTACAAATATGCGAGTTTCTAGGGTTTGCTGGGTTTTTTTTCAAACATACTTGGGTCATTTTAAAATCTTACAATTAATTCCGCTGAAACTATTTTATTAGCTTAAATCAAATTACTTCATACTTTATCATTCTTTGGAATTGAAAATATTTTAAATCACATTTGGACTTGAGCTGGTTGTAACCTTATCCAACATGTAATGCTAAAGAGTAAGGAATATTTTCAGCCAACTTTGGTGCTTATCTACTCGAAACATTTCATTTTTCTAAAAGTGAAGACATGAAAGAAGTTTTGAACAAATACTGAATAATAAAAGTAAAAGTACTGGTATTAAAGTAGTCACACTGTAAAAGACACCGTTTCACTTAGCAGTGTGCAGATGAAGAACCGTCCATCTAGCGCTGGCCCTTGTTTTTCCCCTTAGCTGGAGGCCAGGGTGCTGCGTGGAGTTTCTGGGGGTGGAGCGTGCAGAGACAGGCAGTGTTGTGTGGAAATGTGAGCTGAGAAGTAAATGTGGTTCCCCCTTCGTCCTTTCCTGCCCGTAAGTTCTGGCTTCTACTGATGGCCCAAGCCCAGTTGTGACTACGATAGAAGGTGCCTTCCTCTACCACCCTATCTCAGTGGGAGATGGCACCCACTTCTGTCTGGCCCAATCTTGCTCAGGTGAGAGCTGTCAAGCCAGGGTTGGGCCAGCTGAGTACATGAAGCTGGTGGGTTGGGAGGTGGAAAAACCTTTGCTGGGAAAGGGGTTGTCATTTCTGATAAACCAGCGATGTGTGGTTTGCTGACTGCCCTGGTTGCGGGCTGGGGGAGGGAGAGTCACGAGACAAGGATAACCTGCAAAGCAGCTCAGCAGAGCAGTGAACTGCCCTCCCATGGGTAGAGACTGGACGTCTGAGAGCTGACCTCCGCTGACACTAGGCTTCCTTGTTCCTGCCAAACACTGATGCTCTTTCCCCACTCCCTCTCCCTGTGCCGACTCTCCCCCTTTCTCTTCCTTCTTCCAGAGGGACCTTAATTGGGTCTAGGTGGTGGGAAAAACTGTAAATGTGTATCTGAATTTTTCTGGCTTCACCGAGACCAGTGGCTTTATAACTTCAACATGTCGACAATGGAACCCTTCCCCTGAAGCAGAGAATGCCTCATGTCTAGCTCACTTTGAAGTTTTCTGCAACCAAATGGAAGTAGAGAGAATGGCAATGGATAACTCGTAATTAATAACAAACGAAAAATACTTACGTGGGTAGTTCCTCTGGGTTCTGTACTTAAGCCAGATGAAGGAAACCCCGTAAAACAAAGATAACACACTTAATTGAAATATGTGCAATTCTTGGGAAAAATAACGGCTAAGTGTTGTTAATATTTATCACTATCTATTTTCATTCCTGCTGTGGAATGACATTTTTCTTTTCAAGGATCACCAATGGGCCCATGTTGCCAAATGTAATAATGACTTCTATTCTGTTTTTCTTGGCAGCATTCAACTAGTTGACCATACATTCTTATTTTTAAAATTATGTACACACACAGTGTAAAAGTAAAAAAATTCTGTAAGTTTTGTTATAAAGAAAAATCCCAGCTGTTCCCCCACATCATGAGGGATTAACATGAGCTCTCTCTCTCTCTCTCTCTCTCTCTCTCTCTCACACACACACACACACACACACACACACACACTGCTCTTGGCACACAAGCATGTTTCTTATTCCCTTTGTCTCCAAATAAAGTTACTTATAAAAGTGCCTAGATAAATACTCAGTATTTCATTATTAGGTCTATGTGGACCTTACTCACTGCTAAGCCAGGTCATGTACGATGAATATCTCCCTTTCCTACGTAACATTTCTCCCTGCCCCACCTTCACTCCCTTACCCCAGACTTCATTATTACTTTTTTTCACATTTGCTTAATTTTCTCTCAACAGTACTTCTTACTAGATCAACCGTAAATTTTCCCCCAGTTTTGAAGCTCTCTTCTCAAAAAGGTCAAATATATTAGGCATTCAGGCGGTTCCTCCTCTGTGAAGAAACTCTCCCAGCCCTTCCCAGTGAGCTGCAGTCGGGACAGGTGGCCCTCAGGCCTGCTCAGTAGCCCTGGCCCTGGGAATCCTCCTGTATCATCTTTGTGGAGGATCCTTTAGCCTCTCTATCTGTGCTGGATCCTTGGTCCCCCAGATCCCGTATCTTCCTCATTCTTGGGTTAGTCCTCTAATTTAGTAAAGCCATATCCTCCTGTAGCTTCCTGAAAAAGAGTACATGAGTGGTTCATTCTTCTTACTGCTGTATGTTACTCTGTTGTGCGACTATATCACATTTTGTTTCTTCATTTTATTTTTGATGAACTGTTGGATTGTCTCCAGTTTGGGACTATTATGAATAGTGCTGCCATGAAAATTCTAGCACATGTCTTTTGGTGAGTTTTCTAAGAATTTTTTGTTGGGCATATACTTAGGATAATTAGGAGTGAAATTTCTTTCTTTCTTTTTTTTTTGTTTTAGAGATGAGGTCTTGCCTGTCACCCAGGCTGGAGTATAGTGGCACAATCATAGGTGAATGTAGTCTCGAACTCCTGGGCTGAAGTGATCCTCCTGCCTGAGCCTTCTGAATAGCTGGGACTACAGGCTAGGGGTGAATTTCATCCCAGCTAGGGGTGAAATTTCTGGTATAGAAGAAGTATATGTTCGGATTTAGTAGATATTGCCAAAAAGTTTTCCTAAGTTGTTGGACTAAGTTGTACTCCCACCAGGAATCTATGAGAATCCCAGCTCCTCTGCAGCCTTGCCAACACTTTGTATTTCTGTCTTGTTTTTGTGTTTGAAAGTTATAAAATTTTATCTTTTTATTAGAAGAAAAACATATATTACCTTTTCTTTTTGGTGTTTAACATTTTTATTGAGATATAATTTACAAATTAAAGGTCATCCATTTAAAGTGTACAATTGAATTTAGTATATTCACAGAGTTGTACCACCATCACGGCAATGTAATTTTGGAACATTTTTGTCACTCCATAAGACCATACCCATTAGCAGTCACTCTCCATTTCCCTCTCCATAGCCTCTGGTAACCACTATTCTACTTTCTTTAGCTGTGAATTTGGCTATTCTAGGTATCTCACATAAGTGGAATCATATAATATTTGACCTTTTGTGTCTGGCTAATTTCACTTAGCGTAATGTTTTCAAGGTTCATCCATGTTGTAGCATGTATCAGTACTTCATTCCTGTTCATTGACGAAAGATATTTTATTCTATGGATATACCACATTTTGTTTATTCATTTATCATTCGATAGATATTTGGATTATTTCCACTCTTTGGCTATTATGAATAATGCTGCTATGAACATTCATGTACAAGTTTTTGTGTGTACATGTGTCTTCCACAGATGTTTCTCTTGGGTAGACAGCTAGGGAATTGCTGGGTCACATACGGAGTTTATGTTTAACCTTTGAAGAACTGACAAATTGGTTTTAAAGTGGTTGCATCGTTGTATGGTCCCACCAGCATTGTCTGAGGATTTCAATTTCTTCACGTCTTCAACACCTATTATTATCTATCTTTTTTATTATAGCTCTTCTAGGATATGTTAGCTCAAGCTGTCATAACAAAATACCATGGACTAGATGGCTTAAACAATAGAAATTGATTTCTCACAGTTCTGGAGGCTGGGACTCCCAGGGTCAAGGTGTCAGATGATTTGACTCCTGCTCAGGGCCCTCTTCCTGGCTCGTAGGCAGCCGCCATGTTGCTGTGTGCTCACACGACCTTTCCTTTGTGGGCGGGGAGAGAAAACGCTGGTCTCGCTTCCTCTTTTATGAGATCATAATCCTATTGGATCAGGGCCCTAAACTTATGGCCCCATTTAACCTTAGTACTTTCATAAAGGCTCCAACTCCAAATATGGTCACATTGGGAATTAGGACTTCAACATATGAATTTTGTGGTGACACAAATGTATAGTCTATAACATAGGGAGGACAAAGTGGTATCCCATTATGGATGGGATTTGCATTTCTCTAATACTAATGATGTTGAGCATCTTTTCATTTATTAGCCATTCATGTATCTTCTTTGGAGAAATGTCTGTTCAAATCCTTTGTTTTTACATTGGGGTTTTTGTCTTTTTATTATTGAATTATAGGTCTTTTATATATTCTGGATAAAATTCCTTTATCAGATGTATGATTTGCAAAAATATATATTTTCTAAAGTCACCATTTTTAATTATAAGGTCACAAAAAAATATAAACTTCTCCAAACACTGGAATTACCAAAAATGCAAAGAAAACAAATCACATTGAGAAATAATTAAATTATAAATATCTAAAATACAAAAGACAGTGACAGAACCAAGACCAAGGATGTCTGTCATATCAAAAAATGAAAATATGGCCAGGTACGATGGTGCACACCTAAAATCCCAGCACTTCGGGAGGCCAGAATGGGAGGATTGCTTGAGGCCAGGAGTTCAAGACCAGCCTGAGCAAGAGAAAGACCCCATCTCTAGAAAAAATAGAAAAATTATCCTGGCATGGTGGCATGTGCCTGTAGTCCCAGCTACTCAGGAGGCTGAGGCAGAAGGATCGCTTGAGCCCAGGAGTTTGAGGTTGCAGTGAGCTATGATAACGCCACTACACTCTAGCCTGGGTGACAGAGCGAGACTTTGTCTCAAAAAAAAAAAAAAAAGAGGATCAGAAGATATTCTGTACAAGAAATACAGAAAAATGAAATAGCAGGGGGACAAATGTATTGTATTATATTTGTAGACGTCAAGAGAAAAAAAATTTAAATGAAGTAGGGATAATATGCCAAGACAACATACTGGAGAAAATGAGGAGGTATGATATTCTCACAAATGAGCAAGTGAATAGTGTTACTGTAGCCCACCAGGGTTGTCAGATTTCCAAAACTACTTTGCAGAACACTTTTCAGGCCATTACATAATTTCAACATTACAAGTGACACAATGGGATACCTACAATGTGTCATCAGTGATAAAATGTTTTTAAAAGGGAAATAATGAATCACTACTAATAGCTCCTTCTCTGGTTTATTTACTACCAATTTTTTAGAACTGTAATCATGATCACATATGGAGAAAGTTCAGAGTTAGTAAATCATTCAATTATTTAGAGATAGTCTTCAATTCATTTATGTTTCCCCATAACCACCTTCTCCTATTAATAAATTACAGGGTTTTGTGGGTTTTTTTTTTTTTTCGGTAACTTGTAAAAAATAACAAAAAACTTTTCATTATTGAAAGCTACCAAATTACTATTGGCTTGTATTTGAAGTGGGTTTATTCTGGTAGAACACTGGAAAGTTGTGCAAAACAAAGCTAATTCTTCGTTGTGTGAGACATTTCCACACACTGCAGATGGTCTAGTGTCCCTGGCTACCACCCATTAAATGGTAGTTTTGCATTTTCCAATCACTGTGAGGGATAAAAAGATCTCTACAAATTTCCAAAGCACACTTTAGGATAGGGTATGGCCCTATTGGCCATCACCGAATACACCATCAACTAGACTAGACACAACTCTAGATCGCAAAGATCTAACGCAATTTTCAAACATCTGACTTGAAACCAGACATTTAATATATCAAAGCAGTAAATGCCTCACCCCTGTCTTGTAATCCAAGTTTCACGCGGAAAGGTCAGGCCCTGGAAAAATCTGACATATTTACTTGGGGTTTATCACTAAAAACCTCAGGTACTTGGATAGCCAGTGAGCTCTGAATGTTCTTCCCTTGCTAACTGGAAATACAGGAACAACAGCTTCTCTTCTTCTTGTAACTTGTTTTACCCAGGCATGGGCCTCTTTTACTCTCTCTTCTCTAAGCACAACCTACCTGAAAACACTTTGTTTAAATTCACTTTATCTGCAGGATTTCGTAGCAAGTCATATGGAAGACGGAACCATATTTTGTATCATAATTTTCATGCTTAATTACCCTATCCTGAATGAGGTAACTTCAGGGCACCATCTGTTCAAAGAATAACTGTATGAACACTTCAGAGAAAATACATGAAAAGGGTAATTAATGTGGTAAACAAAACAACGCTAAGACATACAAGAACATATTTGGTTAATTTGAAAGGTCTCATTAACACTTCTTTTACCATAGCATTTGTATAAAATTATGTGATATGCATGTATGGGGCCCGTATTGCAAAACTATAGTCTTGCTAACAAAGTGGTAGACTCTGGCTTATTTGTCCATAGCAATAAATTTAATCTTGAAATCAAAATCTAGATGGATTAGTGGCATCAATAAATTAACTCTTCATAGCTTTAGTAAATTATGAAAAAAAATTCAGACACTAAGTTCCTATGTTCACAAGATGCTCTTTTAATATAAGGCTAAAGCCGTGTATTTTTGAAGTGTCTGTCATGATCATACTTCAATTAACTTCAAATATTAAAGCAAATTTGCTGTGAGCTAGGCTGATGCCATGGCACTCTAGCCTGGAAAAGAGAGTGAGACTCTGTCTCAAAAAAATAAATAAATAAAAGCAAATGGATCACATTTTAATTGTTTGCTACATCTGATTTTAAGACATCTACAGTGCTCTGTGATATGTAGAATAAAATTTGAAAGACTGGACCACAAAATATTAACAGTGATTCTCTGGAAGTTGGAATTATATATAATCTTTATTTTGTTTTTCTATGATCTTTTTTCTAAATTTTTTTTCAATGATTAAGTCTTACTTTTACAATCAGAAAAAAAAGTTAAAGTTATTTTTTAAAAAGTCATATAATACTAGTAGAATGTTTACCAAAGCTTGTTATTTAAACATGTTTTACTGAATGGAAATAAATACCAACCTGTAACAAGAAGTTCAGAAAATAACGTGTTAGAAAAATTAAAACTGCAATATCTTCTAATAAAAATCATAATGGAGTCTATAAACAAAACTTTGCTATTAAGAATTAAGTTTAAAGCTAATTTCCGGCTGAGCCTGGTGGCTCATGCTTGTAATCCTAGCACTCTGGGAGGCCAAGGCAGGAGGATCGCTTGAGCTCAGGAGTTTGGGACTAGCCTGAGCAAGAGCGAGACCCCTGTCTCTACCAAAAAGAAAAAAAAAAAAACCACACAAAACTAATTTCCTTTTCTTTCAAAAGACTTTGTATCATAAGGGCACTTTAAATCTCTGTTTAAAAACCCAATTTAACACCAGTTAGAATATCTTTAAGGGCACAGTTTTTCTCTTTCGAGCCATTTCTGAGGAATGGCTTTGACGTGGTTGTGAAAGCTGTGGGTGTGGTGACTGCCAACAGCTAGATGTCACTGGGTCTCGGTGGGTGTCGGGGTCTGCCAGTCCACTCGCTGATTTTCTTTTTTTTTAAGACACAAGGTCTTGCTTTGTCACCGAGGCCACAGTGTGGTGTTGCAATGATAGCTCACTGCAGCCTCAAACTCCTAGACTCAAGCGACCGTCCTGCCTCACACCCCCCCCGCCCCATAGCTGTGACTCCCAGTGTGCCCCACCACGCCCTCCTAACTTTCTTTCTTTCTTTTTTGCGGTCGGTGGGGGAGAATGTGAGAGTGTGTGTCTCACTATGCTGCCCAGGCTGGTCTTGAACTTTTGGCTTAAAGTGATCCTTCCACCTTGGCCTGCCAAAGTGCTGGGATTACAGGTATGAGCCATGACGCCTGGACACTCTCTGATTTTCATATGTGTACAAACTTTCCTAAACGCACACATTATAGAGCAGAGTTCTTAAAGTGTGACCGTGGGATGCCTAACGGTCCCTGAGAACTCTTGGAGTGGGTCTATGGGATCAAAATTATTTATATAATAATATTAAGACATTATTTGCCTTTTTCACTCTCATTCTTACACCAGTGTACCGTGGAGTTTTCTGAAGGCTACGGGATAGGTGATATCACAACAGAGTAAATGCAGAAGCAGATGTGAGACTCCAGCTGCCGTCAATTAAACCAAGCATTAGAGCTGTGCAAATTCAGCCACTCTTCTCATTAAATTGTTTTTTCTTTCGAAAAATAGAGTTCACTTTTTCTTTAATTTTTTTAAATAGTTAACTTTCTTTAAAATGTTACATGAAGACAGATGTGGTGGCTCATCCTTGTAATCCCAGCACCTGCAGAGGCCAAGGTGCGAGCATGGCTTGAGGCCAGGAGTTTGAGGCTGCATCGAGCTATGATTCTGCCATTGCACTCCAGTCAGGGCAACATATTGAGATCCCATTTCTAAAAAATTTTTTTTTAAATTAGCTGGGCATGGTGGCGTGCACCTATAGTCCCAACTGCCTGGCAGGCTGGGATGGGAGGATCACTTGAGCCCAAGAGTTCAAGGCTGCAGCGAGCTAGGATCATGCCACTGCATTCCAGCCTGAATGACAGAGTGAGATCTTGTCTCTAAAAAAGTTAAAAATTAAAAAACATAAAATAAAATAAAATGTTATATGAACATATAATGAATGTATTATTGTTATTTTCAAATAAATTTAATAAATTTTTCATTTTGATTTTAATTTGTAATATAGTAGATATCAATAGATACAACTCATATAAACAAAAACTTTTCTTGAGGTCCTTGATAATTTTTAAGAATGTAAACAGTTCCAAAGACCAAAAAGTTCAAGGAGCGCTATCTGAACTCAGAAAGCACAGAGGGCTTAATATGTGAATATAATTATTGTTAGAAATAATTTAGGAATGAGCTTCAAGCAGTGTTTTGTTTTCTTCACTGAAGAAACAGATCAGTGTGGCTGGGCGCGGTGGCTCACGACTGTAATCCTAGCTCTCTGGGAGGCCGAGGCAGGAGGATCATTTGAGCTCAGGAGTTCGAAACCAGCCTGAGCAAGAGCGAGACCCCGTCTCTACTAAAAAGAGAAAGAAATTAGTTGGACAACTAAAAATATATAGAAAAATATAGCCGCGCATGGTGGCGCATGCCTGTAGTCCCAGCTACTTGGGAGGCTGAGGCAGGAGGATCGCTTGAGCCCAGGAGTTGGAGGTTGCTGTGAGCTAGGCTGACGCCACGGCACTCTAGCCTGGGCAAGAGAGTGAGACTCTGTCTCAAAAAAAAAAAAGAAAGAAACAGATCAGTGTAGAATGGGCACACACATTCCTACACCTTCAACTCTTCCCAGGTGCTCAAATTAATGAATAAATTAATTTAGCGGGGAAAGTTCACATGCTAGTACATAGGACTCTGCCACAGAAAATAAAAAGTATATTCTGTATCTTCAGTGTGACAAGTGGTGAGAAACACTGCACTTTGTTTTGTCATGTTTTTCATGGCTACAATTATCAGCCTAGACTGTCATCAGTGAAATGCTCATATGCAGGAAGTTGCAATGGTAGAGACACCAAATGACGAATGAACGTAGCCATTAGTGTGTGAACAGCTTGAGGCCCGATTCTCTCACCAGTTGTACCAATACGGAGGAGAATCATCATTTGGACGTACGTTGGTTTTCTTTTTTTTAATGATATAATTCAGGGAGATGACACAGTGAACATGTATACTTAGATATATGAATTTTTAACATTTTCATTGTGGAAATTTTGAAATATGTACAGAAGTAGAGAGTGTAGCACAGTAAACAGCACGCGTTGGTTATCAGCTTCAATTATTAACATTTTACTAATATCGTTTCATCTATCCCACCCACCACTCCTCTAGCTGGAGTTTTAGAAACCAATTTCAGACATTATATTATTCCACTCATAAATACTTTAGCATGAATTGCTAATAAAGACTTTAAAAATTATATGTAATAAAATAAACAGTAATTTCTTCTTATTATCTAATACCCAGCCCATGTCCAAATTTCCCCGATTGTCTCAAAAATATTCGTTTGTGGTGGGTTCTTTTGTTTTTTTGCCTCAGGATCAAATGTTACACCCATTTCCTTTGTCTCTTAAATATCTTTTAATCTCATTTGTTTGTTGAAGAATCTAGGTAATATGTGAATTATTAAATTGTATAATTAAGAAAGTAAAGAAGTACAAGAGACAGATAAGGACACTAAACTTATTTTAAAGCATGGTAGATTCAAGTTAGGTTTAACTAAGAGTCTCCAACTAAAATTAGACTGGGAGATAAAATACGGCATTTAAAATAGAGCGAATTACTTGCCCAAGCACAGTTACTTTGGTTACATCTCTTTCCTCTTCTGTCACCTGAGGAAAGACAGGGGCGTTAAAGGAATGTAAGGACCCTCTTGGCTGAGACAGGAGGGCTAGGAGGTCACACTAATGTCAGAGTAGTCTTTTTTTTGAGACAGAGTCTCGCTCTGTTGCCCAGGTAGAGTGCCGTGGTGTCAGCCTAGCTCACAGCAACCTCAAACTCCTGCCCCACCACGCCCAGCTAAATTTTTTTTTTCTACTTTTAGTAGAGACAGGATCTCCTCGCTCAGGCCGGTCTCGAACTCCTGATCTCAAGGGAGCCTTCTGTCTTGGCCTCCCAGAGTGCTAGGATCACAGGCTTGAGCCACCGTGCCCCATCTCCAAGACGCTTTCAAAGGAGGGCTTTAAGTGCCAGCCTCCTGTAGTTTTGAAGTAGAGTACTGGCTCCTTGCACACCGTACCCAAGCTGTTCTATTTAGTTATTTTTCAATTAATGCGAAGGGGCTCTGCGGGGTACCTGCAAATTTCGGCACTCAGGATCCCGTGCTCCTGCTGTGGAGACTGCCGCTGGGAATTGCTCTGGGCTTCGGGAGCGGCCTCTCCCAAGGCCCTCCCAGAGGGCGGCGCTTAGGCCAACGACTGGCTGCAGAGGGTGAGGGTCCAAAGCCCTGTTTTCCTGGCCTCAGCCCGGGACGATGCTGAAGGACCATCCCGACTCCGGAGCTCAGGGAGCTATAGAAAGGCCGAGGCCTCATGCAGCTGCATGGGGTCAGCTTCTGCCCCTGCCCAACGCTGCCTTCCTCCCCTCCCTGTGGGCGGTGTCCCAGAGAGCGCTCCCCAACAAACCTGCCGCCCTCATTTTCCTCTCAGTGTCTGTGTCCCACACACTCGAGCTAAAATAGTAAAAAAAAAAGGCCTCCTCCCACTCTCACTCCGCAGCCACGCAGTTTCTTTCCAGAGTCAGTCATGCTTATCAATTTCCCGTCTATGCGCGCAGAGGTATTCCATGAAGTTATAAACATACGTGTGTATGTTCTGTCTCTCCCACTTATTGTTTTTTACGCAAATGATAGTTCACTACACAAACCATTGTTCACTTTGCTTTTTTCTTTTAATCATACATCTTGCAAAGCTGCCTTATTATTTTTAATGGATGTTTATAATGATGTACGACAATTTATTTGACCATCACTCTATTATTATGGTATGTATAAGCTGTTTCCAATCTTTTGCTGTTACATACCATTCTGCAATATATAACCTTGTCTTTTCAGAAATATGTGATCACATCTCTAGCATACATAGCTAAAAGTAGAACTGCTTGGTCAAAGAGTGTGTGCATTTAAAATAATGACAGATGTTGCCAAATTGCCTTCCGTGGAAGCCATGGAAAATGCTATTTCCCTATACCCAAGCCAGTGCCCCGAGTTATTAACCTTTTCGATCTTTATCAACCTCTTAGGGAGGGAATTGTATAATTATAGCTTCAACTTGCTATTTTGAATGACATGGAGTGTCTTATGTTTAAAAGGCACCTATAGTTTGTGTGTGTGTGTGTGTGTGTGTGTGTGCATGTGTGAACTGTTTGTTCAAATCCACTGTCCATTTTTCCATTGGGTCGCTGCTTTTGTTTTTTAAATCTACTTTTAAGAACTCTATATACTAGGAAACTTAGTATTATAATATGAACTACAAATTTATTTTTTTAATTTGTCATCTGTATTTCGACTTTGCTTGTGGTAGTTTGTGCCATGCTAATTTTTAAAATGTAGTTTAGGCCGGGCATGGCGGCGCACGCCTGTAGTCCCAGCTACTCGGGAGGCTGAGGCAGGAGGATCTCTTGAGCCCAGGAGTCTGAGGTTGCTGTGAGCTACGCTGATGCCACGGCACTCACTCTAGCCCGGGCAACAAAGCGAGACTGTCTTAAAAAAAAGAAAAAGAAAATATAGTTTAATGTTTCAATCTTCTACAATTTCTAGGATTTGCATTATAAGAGTAATGAGAGAAAAGGGCTTTGAAATAAAATCCAAGGTGTGCTAGAAAGAACTATTCTAATCAAAACTTTGCATAAGATCAGAACTATTTTAAAGTTATCACTGATAACCTAATAAAAATCTCCATCTTCCCTCCACCCCACCGTTTAAAACTTGCTCTTCTCATAGTCTGCCACATCTTGGTACATGACAACTTTATCTTTCTGCTTGCTAAAGGATAACGTTGGAATTATCCTTGGCTCTTCTCTTTCTCTCACAACCTATATTCAATCCACCAGCAGATTTTATCAGCTCTACCTTTAAAATGACTCCAGAATCTGACTTCTTTTCTTAACCTCTCCCACTACCCTGGTCCAAGCCACCAACATGGCCTATCGCAGAGGCTGCTAATAGTGTTTCCTGCCTCTCTTCTCGCCTTTCCACAGCTTACTCTCAAGCAATCAGAGAGCTCTTTCTAAAATACAATTCCAATCATTTCACTCTCTGCTCAAGACCCTGCAAAGTCTCCCTATGTGGCTTGGGGCAAAAGCTGAAGTCCTCGCAGTGGCTTATGATCCGCTGTGACCCTCCAGCTTCATCTCTTCTCACACACTGCGTGGCTCGCTCTGCTCTCCTTGGTATTTACTACTTGAACATGGCAAGCGCTTGCCCCTGGGCCTTTGCATATCTTGTACCTCTCTCTGAAATCCTTTTCTCTTAGTAGACACGAGCTCATTCCTTCACTTCCTTCAGGATTTTGCTCAAATGTCACCTCCTAGTGGGATCCTCTGTAACCACCCTGTTTACAAATTCACCTCCCACGCCAACCACTTCTGGTACTGCCTATTCCCTGCCACTCTACTTTCCTCCATAGCTCACCTCTCGGATGACATTCTGTGCATGTTGCTTATTTATTTGTTCAGCGTCTTCCTATCTGACCCCTGCCCCCAGCTCCATGAGCGCAGAAGTTTCTTCCTGTTGTGTTCACTTCTGTATCCCTCACCCGCAACAGTACCAGTCACATAACTATGACTGAGTGGATCTAGAATTGTCCCCAAAGGATTTATTGATCTAATTCAATTCCACAAAAGTGTACTGAAAAGTAGTTATGTGGATGGCTCTGTGCCTGAAACAGTGGAGGTTGTTAAGAAAAACAAAACCAGAGTTTACACATATGGAAAAAATTTCCAAGGAGAAGGAACATTTAGGATTCTCCAGCTGGGTGTGGTGGCTCACACCTGTAATCCCAGCACTTTTGGAGGCTGAGGCAGGAGGATCACTTGAGGCCAGGAGTTCAAGACCAGCCTGGGAAACATAGTGAGACTCTGTTTCTAAATAAATGAATAAATAGGCCGGGCGCGGTGGCTCACGCCTGTAATCCCAGCACTCTGGGAGGCCGAGGCGGGCGCATTGTTTGAGCTCAGGAGTTCGAGACCAGCCTGAGCAAGAGCGAGACCCCGTCTCTACTAAAAATAGAAAGAAATTAATCGGACAACTAAAAATATATTAAAAAAATTAGCTGGGCATGGTGGCGCGTGCCTGTAGTCCCAGCTACTCGAGAGGCTGAGGCAGGAGGATCGCTTGAGCCAGGAGTTTGAGGTTGCTGTGAGCTAGGATGACGCCACGGCACTCTAGCCTGGGCAACAGAGCGAGACTCCGTCTCAAAAATAAAATAAAATAAAACGCGTAGTCTACTAGCATGTCAAGACGGACTGGGACTGGAAAGGCCATTTAGAGTCTAGCGCTGTGGGGTCGGTGAGAGAGCCTGAAACGAGCGGCGATGGGTTCGGAGAGGAATGGGATGGAAAACCGTGCGCGCGTTGACTGGACGCAAGCTGGCAAGTGAGTGAATACAGAAGGTGAAAGAGGAGACAGACAGAGCTGATATTTTAAGTCTGGGTGATGTAGCAGTTACATTCCTTAGTAGCATGTCCCAGATGCTGTTGGTTCCTCATGGAACCGGGTCTCGGATCCTTCCGTGTCTTCTCCAGTGGTCTGATGTATTTGTCCGTAAGGAGATTTCGAGATCATTCTACAGATCCTCAGCAGAGAAAGCAGCAGTGCCTTGGTTCTCAGTTCTCAAGGAAACAGCTATTCCCGTTATACTATTCTAGTAATAGGAGTACGAGGATTAAACACTGAGGAGCCAGGTTCGCGGTAAGTCGAATGAAGCAAAATGCTTGATAAAGAGGCTGAAGAGATCATCCGCCTTTTCTGTCCCTTTAAATGCTTTATGGGATATCATTGCTTAAGCTGAAGCTGAACTTGCAAAAACTTGCACGGCTGTTCAGCAAAGCATAATCCAACAGCCTGAGCTGAACCCAGTAGCTCCCCCAACCTCTGAGGATTGCGCATCGTCCTCGCCTGCGAGAAGGTCAGCCCGGTAAAGACAGGCATATCATATGATGGGTAAGACATAGGCAGCCCAGGGAAAGGTCAGAGAAAACCCAGATGCGTTCCAGTTGCTTCCTTATCTGCCCTTGGCCCAGGTTGCTCACACAAACATCAAGAGCTTAGTTAAATGCCATGCCCAGTATAAAAAAAAATCTGTGTGATTTAGAGAAACAGAGTGTCAGAAGACTTTATATTTACTGGGAAAATATTTATCTGTGGTAGCTTGTGGAAATTTTCCTTTAATAATTTTGTGCCTTCTAAATGACTTCCTTTAGGTTTGTCAATTTTAAAAAAATAATTACTGAAACCAGTAAATAAAACTTGATTGGAACACAGCCTTGCCTATTTGTTTATAAGGGAATTAAAACTCTAATCAGTTTGTAGCTTAGTGTCAGAGTCATTCTCAGCCCAGGCTACGCATCACTGATGTGGTTGTGGCCAGGGTGCCCTGGAGTGTTTCTTGGAGTTGCCAATCAGCCATTTCCCGCCGGACTCCCTCGGCCCCATTGCCCACTGCTCTGAAACACAGAGCACCCCAATTACTGCCTTAACTGAATGGAGTACTTGAGCTGTCTGAGTCAATTTGCTTATATCTAACGCTAAAAGCAAAGAACCTAGTGTCTTTATCTACTCTCTAGTCTTTAAAATCTGGCCGGGTGCTGTGATGCACACCTGTGATCTTAGCACTCTGGGAGGCCGAAGTGGGAGGATCCCTTGAGGTCAGGAGTTCCAGACCAGCCCGAGCAAGAGCGAGACCCCGAACCCGTCTCCACCCGACTGATACCTGCAGTCCTGATGCCCTGGCACTCTAGCATGAGTGACACAGAGAGATTCTGTATCAAAAAAAAAATAAAAAACTTTTGCTGAATATTTCTTGAAGAGATTTTATTTTAATACAATACAGAGAATCATTAGCTACAAGAGCTAGAAAAGTTCTTTGAGATCCTATTGTCCTCTCTAACATTTCGTTTTACAGTTGATGAAACCGAGATAAAGTTAGGTTTTACTAGACCCTATAACAGGCTGATAGAGGGGCCAGAATTGGAAAGTAGTTCCTCTGACCCAGTGGCCTTTAAACTCAACCATGATTGCTATGGAATAATTAAATGACACTATTTAGCAATATAATTTCCAAGTAGAATAACTCATAAACGATTCGGTCATTTTTCAGAGAAATTGTACCAGAGAATTTGTATCAGAAAAGACCTTTGGAAACATCTAGCTCAACCTCCTAGTACATCAGAAATCCCATTAAAGTTTGCAGGTAGGGAGTATTCTAGTTAGAGGAATACCAGCTGCTGTGACAAACCAACTCCCAAACCTTAGTGACTGACTGAACACAAGTCTCTCATTCATTTAACAGCACGGGCGTTCCTGACTGGCGGCAGCCTTCCATGCAGTGACTCAGGGACCCAGGCCCCTTTAACTGGTGGCTTCCCTCCTCTAGGGTTTCCTCATCCTCTACACGCAGAAGGAGGATGGGGAAAGAACACGCAGAGAAGACTTCTTAATTTTCTTGGTCTTGAGAGAATATACGCCCCACCTCCTCTCACAGTCCATTGGTGAGAACTAGTCACACAGCCCTGGCTAGCTGCAAGGGAGGCTGGGAAATGTGGTCCGCGACTGGACACTGTCTTTGGACACTGTGGAGAGGGGAGCACAAATGTTTGGTGACCCCTCCCAGAAGCAAGGGGGCTGGGCCTGTACCCTTGTATCCGTCAGTCATTGACCCCAGGCAATCTGTGGCATGGGGAGTGCATTAACACCCCCGTCAGTCATCTCCGGCTTAGGCAGCTCCCTTCAGCCCCGTGCCAGCCTCTGGGGAGGAGCACAGGTGTAAGCCATCAGCAGCCCAGCCTGGAATGGAGATTTTAGGAGGGCACTATTGGCATCTGCTACAGTCTACCCTTTGTGCCACTCAGCACCAATGGTTTCTCAAGTTAATGTCACTGCATCCAGCTGCAGGTCCCCGAGGATTCTGGCTGGTGCGATTTCTGAGCACTTATAAGAGGAGGGTTCATGGAACAAACTTATAACAACCCTGACTGCTGCAGCTGGCCCTGAGGCTATGACAAATGCAGCCAAGTCAGGATGGATTGCCCTTCCTCCTGCACGTAGAGGATATGGAAAGGGGTCTGGTCTAATCATTTTGCCACCGGCGGCTAGCTGCTCGGTTTCCTCCAGGGGCTGTACCGTCTGGAGGGCTCAGCCTTGCTCTTCCCTCCTCGTGGCTGGATGTGCAGCCGCAGCAGTGGCTGGATCGGCTTTGGTGGGAGGGAGCACCTGCTGCTGAACTCACGCGTGGCTCCCACGGCTGCCGCCACGGCTACTCTGTCCCGAGCCAGCAGCGCAAGGACTGGCGTGGCCGCGGGGAGAAGCTAGCTGGCATTGGCTTGGCAACTCTCCGTGCACCTCGTCTGCAGTGGATGCTCTCTGGTGGACGTTAGTCGGGTGGACATTTCTTGCTCACTCCCATGCTTCACTTCATCTTCTTGTGGTTTTTTGCAACCTTGCTCTTTCCAAGCCCCCAACTGACGGGCCAGACCATTCGCCATTGCCTGTAAACCATATACGCTTTGGTCAGGCCGTTTTCTTCTCCGCACAAAGCAGTCCCGGTACTCGGAGAATTTGCCTCCACCATTGTCTTCCAGCCCGAGTGGTCTATTTTTTTGTCTATATCAACGTACCAAGGCCAGGATTTTTCTTTCTCTATCAGTTGGTCTTAGGGAAGTTCGTGAATCTGTAGTATGAGCTGAAGGAAAAATGTTTGTGTAAGAGTAGAGGGTGATGCGGCAGCCTAAACTACTTGTTTGTACAACTTATTTGTGCTTTTCGGACCTTCTGAGCCCAGTTTCAGATGCACTGTTTCTATCTTATGACAAAATGTTGCTGGTATACTCAATCTTTTTTTTTTTTTTTTTTTGAGACAGAGTCTTGCTCTGCCACCCAGGCTAGAGTGCAGTGGCATCATCACAGCTCACAGCAACCTCAAATTTCTGGACTTAAGCAATACTCCTGCCTCAGCCTCCTGAGTAGCTGGGACTGCAAGCGTGTGCCACCAAGCCTGGCTAATTTTTAAAACTTTTTGTAGAGACAGGAGTCTTGCTGTTGCCCAGGGTTTTCTGGAATTCCTGGCCTCAAGTGATCTTCCCACCTCAGTCTCCCAAAGTGCTGGGATTAAAGGTGTGAGCCATCACACCCGGCCTGGTGTATTCAATCTTATGACTTAGTAGGTCATGCTAGGCAGTACATCATAGGCAGCTCTAATTTCATGATCATTTGATGTTTCACAATCAGATTGTCTCTTCCAGGTCCCACTAGTATGTCAGAAGCTGTTTTTTAACCAGCCTGGGTAACATAGTGAGACCTCATCTCTACAAAAAATAGAAAAATTAGCCGGGTGAGGCGGCTTGTGCCTGTGTTCCCAACTACTCGGGAGGCTGAGGCAGGAGGATCACTTGAGCCCAGGAGTTTGAGGCTGCAGTGAGCTATGATCATGCCACTGTCCTCATGCCCGGGCAACAGAGTAAGATCCTGTCTCCAAAAAAAGAAACTGTTTTTGGAATGGTGTATAGTTCTCCTGCAGTGGCCTGACCTTGCCCCAGAACCCTTCTAGTATGCCCTGCAGCTCTTGTATTTGAGCTTTCCAAATATTTCACACAGCATCTTTATCTACTACCATCTAGTACCTAAGAGTCTCCTGGGTCATATGGCCCAAGCTGCAATGTTTCTTGTACTGCAAACCAAAACCACTACAGAGCCCTTTTCTGTTCTGGGTTTTACCTAAACTGATAACCTTCCTCATTATGCATAAGTGGGTCAGAGCAGTGTTCCCCAAATGTGGTATATTCTGCCTCCAAAATGCAAAGCAGCCTGTGCTTTTTCTTAGTGGTAGGAGACACCAGGTGCAATAACTTGTCCTTTACCAGAGAGGAGATGTCCTGGCATGCCCCAGAACACAGACCCCTAAAAACCTCACCGATGTGGCAGGCTCCTCCATCTTTTTAGGGTTGTCTTCTCCCTTCTGAAGTGCGTAAGTCTTAGCAACCCAGAGCACTTGCCATTTCCTTCTTACCAGGTTCACTTAACATTATGACATCAACATAGATGACAAACATGAAATTCTGTGGAATGTCCACATGATCTGGTTCCTTTTGGATGGCATCGTGACAGAGGAGAGTCAACATATTCCTGGGACAAAGTCATGAATGTATACAATTATTCATTCCTTGTGAATGCAAACTGGTTTTGAGTCACTCTTCTGGTAGGTATAAAAAAGAATATAGTCCAATAACTGCACACCACATACCAAAGTCTGTGTTAATGTGTTCTAGTAAAGACACCACATCCAGTCCAACAGCTTTAGTTGGGGATACTATGTGGTTGAGTTTCTGGCAGTCCATTTCATCTGCCACGATTCATTTGCTTTTTGTAGAGATCAAGCTACTGAATTAAATGAGGATATGTGGGCCGGGCGCGGTGGCTCACGCCTGTAATCCTAGCACTGTGGGAGGCCAAGAAGGGCAGATCGTTTGAGCTCAGGAGTTCGAGACCAGCCTGAGCAAGAGCGAGACCCCGTCTCTACTAAAAAAATAGAAAGAAATTAGCCGGACAACTAAAAATACATAGAAAAATTAGCCGGTCATGGTGGCGCATGCCTGCAATCCCAGCTACTCGGGAGGCTGAGTCAGGAGGATCGCTTGAGCCCAGGAGTTTGAGGTTGCTGTGAGCTAGGGTGACGCCATGGCACTCTAGCCCGGGCAACACAGTGAGACTCTGTCTCAAAATAAATAAATAAATAAATAAATAAATGAGGATATGTGGGAATCATTGTTTGCATCCCTGAAGCCCTTGAGGATGCTACTAATGTCTAGCATTCCATTTAGGAAGCAATATTGTTCTCATTTTTTAACTTTTTATTTTTCAGTAATTACAGACTCACAGAAGTGACAAAAATTGTATAAACAGTCCCATGTGCCCAGGTTCCCTCTTCTTCCCCGTACATCTCGAATGCCTGAGCCATTCCGCAGGTGGATGCAACCTCTTCTCACTACATGCATCCCAGCCCAGGAAACTGCAGGCGAACCGCTGAGCAGCTCGGCTGCCACAGGTGGTCACGGACCGGCCACAGTTCTTTCGTCGCCCACGACGGGGCTCTCGCTGCCATCCAGCGGACCACTGACCCAACACCCAGATCTAGACCGAGTCAGCTTCTGAGGACCGATTCTGTCACCAACTGTCTTAGATTATGTTCCCTGTGAGCAGAGCCTGAGAGGAAGTGATCTTAAGGAGAAACCTGGGCGTCCAAAAGAGTAGAAGACAGCAGGGAAGAAGTTAGGCAAAAACGACTTCAGGAGTCTAGTCTCAGCCTGGCTCCTCGATCCGAATGGCACCAAGGCCAGGAGGCTGCTCTCTCCCTTCCTCGGTTGGTCTTTGGCTGTGGCCCTCCCCCCGGGTGGAGGACATACCCTGTCAGCCGGCGTCTCCAGGGCCACTTCCAGGCGAGGCGGCTTCTGTCAGCCAACATAACCCTCTGCAAAAAGACAAAGGCCTGAGGCCTTAGCAGGCAATGCCGCGGCCGCAGGGGGAGAGATCCACCCCGTGGCGAAGCACTGTGCGCAGGGCACCAACCCACCTCCTCCAGCCACCTGAGGTGAGGCACTCGGTGTGAAAGCTCAGCGATAAGAAGGAGGCAGCCACGAGGAACATCCCAGGACGAGCCTTCCAGGTGGTTCTGAGGGGGACAGACGTGGCATTGTCTGAAGGACTGGACGAAGGTCCCCGTGAGCGGCAGGTGGTGGAGGAGGGCAGCAGGGAGAGACTGGCTGTGGGGCTGAGGGGCAGCACACGGTGACACGGTGGCTTCCTTTCGCTTGAGCTGCTGCTTCCTTGGGGCACTTTGCATCTCCCAGGCGTGTCCATAAAGTGATTTATTTCCTAAATAAATAAATAATTCATGTTGGGTATTGCCTCTTTTTAATAACTGGAGAAATGACAGCCATAGTGGTAATTTATTTGCACCAAGACACACAAGAGAAATTTGAGTTGGTGACGTGATTAGAGATGTCATTCCTGCTTTTATTAAAAATACCACCCACACTTCGGCTCATAGCTCTTCCAAATGTATGAGATCTTGGATAGTGCCACTTTCATGAATTTTTAGAAGGTAGCAGAGCAAGTCCAGTCTTGGCCTTGGGTGCCTTATCTGTTCTCTCCTAATTAGGCCGTACTTAAAGGAACCATCTCTGAAGAAGAAAACAGATTAGTCATACTAAATGGCTTCTTTAAAATACTTCACCATAAAAGAAAGCTCCCTGCCTCTTACTACTTCCGACATCACACATTGATTTTTTCCCCTCCCCATCTGTCCTGCTAGAGAAGTGTTTCATTACTTTTCTTGGAGGTTAAAATGACTCTCTTGAACAGTGCCTTACTGACTTCATTTATAAAGGCAACTCCCCAAGTGCAATTCGGCTCTTCCACTATGGCTGAGGCCTGTCTCCGTGGCTCACACCTCCACTGTGAACTTCATTCACACCAGAACAAAATGTCCACATGTACTTCACCATCAAATTGGTACGAATTCATCAACACTCATGTGCACATATGGAAGAATCATTCATTGGGTGTTGGGCAGGTGGGAGGGGGAGGAGGGGATGGGTATATTCACACCTGATGGGTGCGGTGTACACTGCCTGGTGGATGGGCACACTCGTAGCTCTGACTTGGGCAGTGCAAAGGCAATATATGCAACTTAAACGTTTGTACCTCCCTAATATTCTGGAAAAAAATATATATATATATGTAAAATGTCACAGGCCAGCCCCTTATTCTCCACTCACATAGCTTTGATCCTAATCTGGCACTTCTTACTTGGAGTTGTTTCCAAATAATTGTCCCTGTCTCTTAATCTCCAACTCTTCCTTTGAACTATTGCCAGATTAATTTTTATCAAACCCTGTTCTGATCATGAACATCACCCTGTAATCCAGAGTAATCTGTTTCAATCACTTGTTTGGGGATTTAAAATTCTTTACAAGATGGATCCCTTTTCCTGTCTAAGAATATCTTTTGTTCCCCAACAGAAACCTTCTGCTCTACCCGCGATGTTCTCACCTCCCCATAAACACAGGTTTTTTCCCCTTCCTTACTGCCTCTAGTTCTGCTTTTCTCACATGTAGAAAGCCTACCCCAGTTTGCATTTCTGCGAATTGTGTCCGTCGTTCAAATCCTGCTCCCTCCTGGAATCCGCTCTGAGCCTTTGGCTCATGAAAGCTTCGCTCTCCTCTGAAAGGTAGCACCAGTCAAGGGCTGGTTGCCTAGCAAACACTTAGAATAAAATGCACCTGCTGTTGCTTGGAAAAACTGTGGCACAACTATTCTTTGCCTTACAATACCAGAATGACAATGAAACTTCTGGTACTTGCTAAGAATTCTTTCAACTCCCCAGAAAGACCAAAGGATGAACACGATTATCATCCTGACCAAAAAAAGAACAGAATTATCATTTTGAGGACAAGAGGCCCCAACCTTTAGGAAAATGGTTCCTGATACAGAAAAGACAAACTGTATTCAGTGAAAACAAACTCACAGAGGTTACAATCTTATGAACGGCTGGTCCTAAGAAGAAGTAATTAAAAATTAACCAAATCTAAAAAGAGTAACTTCCTCAGAGGGGTTATAACAAAGGAGTAATAATTATATTGTACTTAACACAGCGCCTGACACACAGGCCTTAGAAAATGTTACCATCTGTAAGAAAGGGAGAAGAAGAATCTAGTATCTAAGAACATGGGATCCAGAATCATACTGCATGGGCTCAACTATTCTGTCAGACACTTACTATTTAAATTCGGGGCTGGGCACAGTAGCCTATGCCTGTCATCCCAGTGCTTTGGGAGGCCAAGGCAAGAGGATCGCTTAAGCCCAGGAGTTTAAGCCTGCAGTGAGCTATGATCAGGCCACTGCACTCCAGCCTGGGTAATAGAGCGAGACCTTGTCTCTAAAATAAATAAATAAATAAATAAATAAATAAATAAATTTGGGTGAGTTGCCTCCAACATGTCCCATTTTGCTCATTTGAAAGGTAGGATTACAATGGCATTGATGTAAGGATTCAATTATGTATGTAAGATGCATAGCATCTTGGCATACAGCTCTCAATACATGTTAGCCAGTTGCACAATAATCTTTGGTATGACATCACTTGTGTCTAAAGGAAAATGTACTATGCACAAATGTTCATGGCAGCTTTATAGGTAATTGCCAAAAACTGGAAGCAAGCTGTGCAGAAAAGAGTTCCTATAGCAGGCCTGGGTTGCTATCCTTGGAAAGATCTGTTTGCAAGGTTGGTCCTTGGCTGGCATGTAGGAATTCAGATCTCTGGAGGGTTTTCCCCTTTAACTAGTAAGAGTGGCTGGTTGTGCCTAAACTGTTTATACAAACAATGTGGTTTATCCTGAGCACCTGATTTCCTTTTGGAACTCTGGATTTGGGTAAATGCCAGGCAGAGGGACCTACGTGATTGGCCCCCAATAGAACCCTGGGCACTGAGTCTCTAACAAGCTTCTCTGGTTGGCAACATTTCACACATGTTGTCACGGCTTGTTGCTGGAGGAATTAAACCTGTCCTGTGTGACTCCACTGGGGGAGGACCCTTGGAAGCTCGTGCTTGCTGCCTCCCAGACTTCACCCCATGCACCTTTTCCCTTTACTGATCTTTCTCAGTATCCTTTCTTTGTGATAAATCGTAGCCACGAGTGTGACTAGACGCTGAGACTTGTGAGTCCTCCTAGGGATTTATAGAACCCAGGAGTGGTCTTGGGGACTCTTGAATACACAAGCCACATTTCCTTCAGTGGGTGAATGGACAAACAAATTGTGGTACATCCATACAGTGGAATACTATTCAGCAATAAAAAGAAATAAACTATCAATACTCACAAGTTGAATGGATCTCAAGGGCATCGTGCTGAGTGAGAAAAGCCAATCTCAAAGATTACATACTATATGATTCCATTTATATTAAATTCATGGAGTGACAAAATTACAGTGATGGGAAACAGAAGTGGCTGGAGGACAGAAGTGACCATCAAGGGGTAACACGAGAGAACATCTTTGTGGTAATGGAATAATTCTGTATGATAATCGTGGTGATGGTTACTTAAACCTTCACTTGTGATAAAATTTCATGGAAGTATGCATAAAAAATCCTAATCAAAACCAAAAAAGTACATGTAAAAACTGGTGAAATCCAGATAAGTTCTATCCTGTATACCTGACTGTTCCCTATGGTTATGTAAGATATTACCACTGGGGGAAGCTGGGTGAAGGGTACATGGGAAGTCTTGGTACTAATTTCACAACTTCTTGTGAGTCTTACAATATTTCAAAATATAAAGGTATCAGAAGAAAAAAAGTATGGGGGTGGGGGAGAGAGACAGAGAGAGAATATCAAAATTCCAAAGACTCCAGACAGAGGACAATATATTTTTCTCCTTCTGGTGATCTTTAGGAAAAAAGAACTGATTTCAAAGCTTTTGCCAATTCTTCATGCTGCTGTTGGGAGAGACTAGGTATAAACGGCTGTTTTGTTTTGTTTTGCTAAGAAAAGCATTTCAAAGAATTTTCTTGGTGGTACAAAGATCTGGGGAGCCTAAATTACTTTATTATAAGTAAGAATCATCTCTGAAGATCATTTTTATTTTTGCCTTTGGGAAAATGTTGTCTTCCTTAATTTGGATTTGAACTTCATCATCTGAGAATTATTGCTTGTCTGTGCTTGGGGTGTGTGGGTGTGTGTGTGTGTGTGTGTGTGTGTGTGTGTGTGTGTGTGTGATTTCCCCAAGACTTACCCACAGGAGACAAGAAGTCCCTAGAGAGAATGAAGAGGCATGCTTTTTCTTCACACAGCCGGAGACTAAAGAGGATGCTCTCTTTTATTGAATGCCTATTTGTCTTTTGTCCATTTAAAAAATTGCTTTGCTTATCTTTTTCTCATTGATTTAAATTAGTGTTTTATGTGTTCTGAATGGAAGTCTTCAGATTTATGTATTGATATTTCCCATATCTTCTTCCAGTCTATGGCTTTTCCTTTCACTCTCTTAATGGAGTCTTATGATGAAGATAAGCTTTTAATTTTAATGAAGTCCAAAGTTTTAATCTTTTTCTTAATGGTTACTATGTTTGTGTCCAGTTTAAACAATCTTTACTAATCTCAAGGTCTTTATAAAACAGTTGGTTCTGTTTGCCCCAGAATATACTCTCTATGATTAACCAGGCTTTGGTCCAGTACTAAGGACTCAGCACTCTGGTGGGGAATGATTTTTCTATTTCTAGACCATTCTGTTTTCAAAAGCTAGGCCTGAAAGCTTTTAGAAAAGTGTGGTAGTCAAAATCATTGACATACTGTATAGCACTAGTAATTCATCCACCAGGACGGACATGGTCATAAACAGCCTATATTAGTACTAGTGAAGTAGCAACGTGATCAACCCTACTTTTATAGGGAATAAAAGACATTTACCTGTGATCCAATTTCTTTAAATCGGTACCAGCTATGTGGGCTGTGGCTTTGGCTACCTTTGTGCAAACTGTGATCTCTAAGGAAGTACTGTATGTAGCAGGCTTCTTGCATGGCGGCACTTCCTAAGTGCAAACGGCACTACTCAGCGCGTGGCCCACATGAGTCCCTTCAGGGGAAGTTCTGGGCACCTAGCTAGTCTTGAAAAGTGAATGGGAGTAACAGTGGCCCTCCACGAGGTCATCTCAACATTTATTCTTGAGCTGTTTTTCAGAAACCCCTACCGGATGGAACGTGCAGAGAAGGGGGAACTGAGGAGTTGAACTCTGACTGCCGCTGTTCTTTGTTCTAAAATCACATCCATCCTCACATTCCTTTCGGGTAACCCAAGAATCTCTGAATTCTATGATCCATAGGCCCCCCTCCCTTTTCAGGATATCCGCCTTTTTGGGCCAGGCTAATGTGTAACCCCCATGTATTGATTTCAATTTTGCCTGCCACTTCTGCCTGTCTGAAGTGTACCCCTGCCTTTAAAAATTTTTGTTTGTAAGCCATTGGGAGTTAGGGTCTTTGGCGTTAACTGCTCATTCTCCTCCCGTGGCGCCACACAATAAAAATGCCTCTTTCTCCCACTGCAACTCTTGGCTTTAGTCTGGCTTTTCCGTGACGGGCAAGAGGACCCCAGTTTGGTTCGGCAATGATACACATTATCCTCACTTGCAAGTTTGTTAAAAATATAAATTCTTGGTCCCCATTTCAGATTTCCTACTAAATCAGAATCTCTGGAGGTGGGTCCATGAATCTGTGTTTTAATGCACATTTTCCAGGTGATTCTGATGTATATACAGTCAATTTGGTGAATGACTGCGGAACAAAAGTTCTAATAGAAACAAACAGGAAAGTTAAGAATAGTCCTCAAATTAAGCACCTGGCACCTAGTATATGCTCAATAAATGTTTAATGAACAAACATGAGTGCATGAACAAATGCAAGAGCATGAACAAAAGGCACCACCCTTACTTACCCTATTCATATATTCATGAATATTCATAGTCTTACCTGATTCATATATTTTCAGTTGCCAACACCTGCCCTATATTCTCCAGTCACTAAAGCTTAAAGCGAAGGTCTGTGAAAAAAGCAAATCCACTTGTAGATGATCTACTTTTTTTTTTAAAGGGCCACAAAATTAATGGAAGTGTGATGATTGGAAGAGATATTTCAAGATCTTTGTAAAAAGAATGATATTTTCTGAAATAGAGACTTTGTATTTATATAGACCAGGGGCCCAGTCTTCAGGTAATTTCAAAGCTCTTTGTTTTGTGGTTTTGTTTTCTCCAGTGTAAAAAATGGCTTTCTTTCCCCCTCTGGCTAAGAAGTCCAATGTCCATTGTTAACACACACATCATTTATAATGAAGGTTCATCTTTACAATAGAGGTGTTGACATAATGCTAACTTCTGGCAATGCTGCAAAGTCGCATTATGGGCAACCTGTCCTTCTTCCATGGTCACTTTCCCGGAAGGGAAAATACTGTTCAGCAAGAGTTCATTAAGAAGATAATGGTGGGCCCAGGTGCTGGCTCATGGCTGTAATCCTAGCACTTTGCAAAGCTGAGGCGGGAGGATAACTTGAGGCTAGGAGTTTGGGACCAGCGTAAACAACATAGACAGACTCCCCCACCCCCTTCTCTACAAAATAGTTTTGAAAAAATTTGCTGGGCATGGTGGTGCATGCCTATAGTCCTAGTTGCTTGGGAGGCTAAGGTGGGAGGATCGATTGAGCCCAGGACTTCAAGGCTGCAGTGAGCTATAATTGTGTCACTGCACAATAATTGTGTGGCTCACGCCTGTAATCCTAGCACTCTGGGAGGCCGAGGCGGGAGGATTGCTTGAGCTCAGGAGTTCGAGACCAGCCTGAGCAAGAGCGAGACCCCATCTCTACTAAAAATAGAAAGAAATTGGCCAAACAACTAAAACTAGAAAAAAAATTAGCTGGTCATGGTGGCGTGCCTGTAGTCCCAGCTACCTGGGAGGCTGAGGCAGGAGGATCACTTGATTCCAGGAGTTTGAGGTTGCTGTGAGCTAGGCTGATGCCACAGCACGCTAGCCCGGGCAAGAGAATGAGACTCTGTCTCAAAAAAAAAAAAAAAAAGATTAATTCATTATCTTTGACATTGTACCCTTAAGCCATCTAATAACAAAATGCTGCTAGCACACTCCACAAATAAGTGGAATTAGAGATACAGAATATTCTTTCCTTTCCTACAGGTCATTACGGGAATCTAAGGAAGATAGACTGTGAACCTGTAATATTTTGATCCCGCAATTTCACAATTTGGAATTTAGTGCTAAGGAAATGAAGAAAGAGGAAAACTAGCATTTCCAAAAACCACCAAAATAAGATGTTACACCAATGCACTTAAAGTCCTTTAAATACCTTTCCATGAGGGTTGGGGATTGGGCCTTCAGAGTCAAGTGTTGCAAAGCTGGACAAGGAGCCCAGCATAAACTTCTGGGCTCCTCTTTATGCCTTTCACTTCAGCCGTGCAACACACATTCACTGCAGCTCTGCTCTGTGCAAAGCACTGCGGTAAAGTGAGGGGAAATGCCAGAATACCAGAAGGAAGGATTAGGGAATGGTCTCAGTCCTTAAGAAGATTTATGCAGGCGGAATAGTGATACAAAGCACCATGGAATCCCAGCAAAAGAGGGGATTATTTCCAGCACGACAGATATAAGAGGGAAGACTTCATGGACCAAATACGGCTGAACTGGGCCTTGAATGGCTGGAAGGTCAGCATGTGGTTATATTAGGCAGGTTTGAAAAACAAGAGAGCTAAATCCAGGATATGCACAGGTTATGTCTGTGGACATTGAGGGAAGTCGTTGCAGAGAAAAAGGTGTGGGCGCCATCGCGGGGGTGGGAGGGTGTGCTGGAGGTGGTATGCGCATCGTACACTAAGTCCCAGGAAGCTAACATTCCTCCATCCTTTTGCTGTCCAGGGTGCCAGACAATTGCCTGGGCTAGAATAGAAATGGTCCTTAAATAACTCTATACTTTAGGTGTTTGGGTCATTAATGGGGTTTTTTTTTTGGTAGTAAAATACACATAACATAAAATTTATCATTTTAACAATTTTTAAGTGTACAGTTTAGTGACATCAAGTACATTCATGTTGTTGTGCAACCATCACCACTCTCCAGAACTTTTCTTTTTTCTTTTTTCTTTTTTTTTTCAGAGATGAGGTCTCGCTCTTGCTCAGGCTGGTCTCAAACTCCTGAGCTCAAGCAATTCTCCCACCTCAGCCACCCAGAGTGGTTAGGATTACAGGTGTGAGCCACCGCGCCTGGCTGAGAACTTTTCATGAATGGTTTTTGAACAGGAGGATGAAGGGTAGGGAACTAGGTCACTCTGGTAGCAGTATGCAGGATTGACTGAACTGGCCCAGATTATTTACAGGAAAAGTGTGTGGGGGGGTAGGATACAAACTAGGAGGTTATTGTAAGAAACTTGGTGCAGGAAGGAGAGGGGTTCCCCGGTGAGAATGAAAGAGGGGTTGACCATGCCAAGCTCAGTGGTCAGGCTAAGACCAAAGCTTCCTAAAGTACTTACTTTTTTTTTTTTTTTTTGAGACAGAGTCTCACTCTGTCACCTGGGCTAGAGTGCCATGGCGTCAGCCTAGCTCGCAGCAGCCTCAAACTCCTGGGCTCAAGAGATCCTCCTGCCTCAGCCTCCCAGAGTGCTAGGATTATAGGCATGAGCCACCACGTCTGGCCCTGAAGTACTTACTGTACTGATGGATGGCTTTTCATTTGTCTCTGGAAAAGTTACATTTTCTTGTTTAAATGTAGTCTTCCTCCTTTTCTCTTTTCCTACTTTCAAATTTTTACATATCAGAAGAAATTCCTCTGTAGCTTAGTAAAGTGAGAGGGACTAATGAGAACAGCCCGAAGGGTGTAAGTTCACCTTAGTTGATGAAACAGAGGCACTGATAAATTTTTATCTCTCACTTGTAAGTATCATAATATCTCTAACAGAGACATAATATCATAATATCTCTAAAGAAAAAGTTCTCCCTTATTAAAAAAGAGTAAAAACGAAAAACAATGTATCGGGAAGGCTTTTTTTTCCCTTAAGTAATGCAACAGAGACCTCTTCAGGCCAGGAAGCAGAAGTATTAGGCAGAGAACCAACGTGGAAACATCAGGGTGGAAAAGTCAGGTGAAGGAGAAAATGGAATATGAAATAGGCTGCACAGAAGAGTTGCCGTTTGTGTCGGATTCGGAACTCTGACAAGTAGAACGGAGGGAGGAGTATGTCCCACACACGAGGAGGACTCTGCGCAAGAGCAAAACGTGTTCCTTCTTTTCTGAGGATAAAATACACATTTGCTGCAGATCAATTATAAAGGTACAGGATGTAAATAAGGATCATTCGTAACCCCACCATGCAGACATAATACCGGAAACATTCTGATGCTCTGGATTCCAGAATTGTTTTCTGGTCATATATGTTCTTAATATCCACAAAACTGGGTGAATCCTGACTTAGTCATTCGTTATTCTATCACACCCATTTTCCCACATTCTTAAAAGAGGAAAAAGATGTTTTCTGATCTTCCACAGTAAGTCATGTTGAAGCCAGAGGAGACGTTTCACTGAATACTCTCACCCCAATCCCCACTGCCAGGCCCAGGCGAATGCATTGAGGTCCACGCTGTCAGTGAGCGGGCACGGGCTGGAGTCCAGCCTCTGCTCACCTTCCCTACCAGACTCCTGATATGGAGTACACCTACACACCTGCTCTTGGTGGCCCCCAGCCTTCCAAGAAGCTAGTTAGTAACTGTCAAACACGATCACCAATATTCTCAGTATATGGAAACTATATCCGGTGGTATTTTTCACAATCACTGGGACTGGCCCACCTGGGCTAAGATGCAGCATAATATTCTGTCTCAAATACTGGGGGAGGGAGGCTCTGAAAGGAGTAGACCAAAGGTACAAATTAATTAGAGCTCATATTTAAGAGGGTGAAATTAAACAAGGAACAATCTGAAAGAGAATCACTCCCTGGGAAGTAACTTGGGGCGGGGGTGGTCACGGAAACTTAGCAAAATTAGGTAGAAGGACAGAAAAATGGATAGTATAGGGTAACAAGACTGTCTCTGAGTCAGACCTCACAGAAGAGTGAACAGGTTAGCACTGTCAACCTAAATAACAGAGACAGGCTCTTTTAAAAGAAATAATGTTTGTCTGGGAATAGAGCATTGCAATGGGAACACCATTGTAATATGCCATTGTAAACCATGTGCGTATTTGGGGAATAAAAGAAGAAAAAATTTTAAAGGGAAAAATGAGGATTATACGATCATTTTGAAATAATTATCCTTTGCTACAAAGATCAGTAACAAGGGCGACACTAGTCAGAGGTTGGACAGGCAGTTGCTGGGCAGGATGTCCTTGTAGAAGTTTTTTTGTTTATTTTTTATTTTTAGAGACAGGGTCTTGCTCTGTCGCTGGAGTACAGTGTCCCCATGATAGCTCACTGCAGCCTCAAACACCTGGGCTCAGGTGATCCTCCTGCCTCAGCCTTTCAAGTACTAGGACTACAGATGCACACCATCATATCTAGCTAATTAGAATTTTTTTTTTTAGAGATGGGGTTTCACTGTGTTGCCCGGTCTTGTCTTGAACTCCTGGCTTCCAGCACTCCTCCTGCCCCAGCTTCCCAAACCACTGGAATTACAGGGGTAAGCCACAGCGCCTGTCCTGAAGTTTTCGTGTGTGTAAGTTTGCAATGGTCTTTGTGTAAGGTTGTGCTTTCTGCAGAGCCCTCTGTGGTCATTTTTGTTGTCAGGCGTGCAAAGGTGAGAAACTTCTCTTCATAGCCTCCTCTGGCTCTATTTGTCAGGGATTTTTTTTTTTTTTTTAACATTAGTGACTCCATTTTGATTCTGATAACTTTTACACACCATTAGATGTGAACAATATCTTCAGATGTTTCCATGAGGCAAGAATCAAGCACTGTATATCGTTCAGTTCAATTCTTCTGTTCAAGATTATTTTCCACTTAATCCTAGAAATGTATAAAAACTCTACTCAAATCAGCTCCTCAAATCGGTGAGGTATCGTGTCACAGAGAGCTGAGCCTCTTTAGGAAGCCACATAGCATGCCATTCCTCATACCTGTGAAATTGTTTGGTTCTTAGTTATTACCTTGGATTTTGAATTTGAGTTGAGTGGTATAAACATAAAAAATTTCAAATTTTAACTTAAAGATTTTTCTGGATATTATCCCATAACCAACCAAGTTTAGCTTTGT
This sequence comes from Propithecus coquereli, assembly GCF_000956105.1. Classification (NCBI taxonomy): domain Eukaryota; kingdom Metazoa; phylum Chordata; class Mammalia; order Primates; family Indriidae; genus Propithecus; species Propithecus coquereli. The sequence continues at coordinate 4,730,231 of NW_012155062.1, read as the reverse complement.
TTTCAGTGGAAGAGAAAATAATGGAAAGATTCTTAAACAGGAGCAAAGTCCTGTTAATGCTTACTCTTAAGGAGAAGTGGGTTAAGTGGCTCAGATCTATTTTAGAGGCAAGGTAGTATTAGGGGATTGTAGGAAGTAAAAATCCACTTATCCTAAGTACCTTTCAGAAATTCATGACTACTAGCTTCTAGTTTCTTAAATTAGCTGTATAAAATAACTCCTCTGTCAGGTATTTCCAGTTATTTCTTAAGTCTTCGACTGAATTGGGAGACAGAACGACATAGTTATATAAATTATATTTCACTGTTTTTCTTTTCTCACCCACCTTTATTTAGGTTTCAGTACTTGTCAGGTGAAGAAACAGAATTATTCTAGTATTTCTTTTATGCTTCAGACTGTGCTTTACATTCTCTAAAGAACATGAATCTATAGGACCACAGGATTCTCTAGAAGCACAAGGCTAGAATTCTACTTCCAGCATGGCAGTAGCAGGAGCTCTACAGACCACTCCCCAGAAAAACCAGTGATAATTATAAAAGGACCACCATTTACGTCCTCTGTAAATGGTCCTGCGGGAATACAGCAAGTGAAGAAGCATTTATTTGACAAAATCTACTAAAGCTAAGAAAAAACCTGAGATATTTGAACCAGGACTCGCTCCTTCCTTCTCACCTCCCAGCTCAGCACAGTGGAAACTTCACTCCAGACCAGTGCAGCCAAGAACACAGGGCTTCCCCTCTCCCCACCTTCCAGTCAGAGGGCTATCTTTCCAGGAGGAGTATGATGTCAGCATTTCTCTTCCTGCCCCCTGATATCTGTTTCTAAGGCTAAGTTCCAGGCAAGTGTGGCTGAGAGGAGAGGACTCCCTTTTTCCACTCAGCCACAATCCATCAGATGGAAGCTCTACATTGAGCAGAGAGCCACTGGGAATACTGGGGCCCCAACACACTTTTCCATATTGTAAGTTCTGTGCTAGGAGAAGCAAGCTAAGAAGACCTGAGTATGCTATCCTCTCCCTCTACCGAGTACCGAGCTCCTAGAGGGGGGGCATCATGTGGAGAGATACGTGCCATTTTCTCACGCGCAGCTCCAGAGCCATGACCTGGAGATTTTGCCCGAGAGGAGAAATACACAGATAGGAGCACACAGATAACTCCTAACTTTTTTCCAGAGGAACTGACTTCTTTTGCAAGGATATATGGAGAAGTGTAAGCCGAAGGGTACTCTCAAAAATAAGGGAGGTTGTTGTGAAAGGCAATTGTGAGGAAATTGGTAGACTCATGGGAGATACAGGCTAAACTGTAGGCTGGCTAGTTTGCCTGAGGAAAACCGGGGAAGAGACAACTGGAAGGAGTCCTCTGGGGTCAGAACAGATCTCCCTGAACTATCCCTTCAAACACCCCGGATTTGATGGGATTAATCTTTGGAGCAATTCATTCCTTAGGGCATTGCTGAAAACAATAGAGCAATCAGCCTGCGATTAGTGAGCCTAACAGCTGCATGGGGTCAGGGAAAGACACAACAAAACCACTGTCATCAGAGGGCATACCCAAAGCTGAGGCCCTGACAGGCAACATCAGGGGCTTGAAACTGCAGGTGGATGTGGGAATAGGGATGGGGCGGGGAGAGATTAGAACTTACTAAAATAATCCAGCCGGTCACTAAACAAATAAACAGTTAAATAACAATAAAATGCACCAGAGTGGGGTGGGAGTAGAAGGAACCAGTACCAAGAGTTTCTACAATATATTAATATTTTGTACAATATTCAGTTTCCAACATAGAATTATGAGACATACAAAGAAATAGGAAAGTATGGCCCATACACCAGGAAAAAAAGCAGACAACAGAAACTGCCAGTTGTTAGTTTTTAATAGACGAAGCCTTCAAGGTAGCCATTATAAATATGCTCAAAGAACTAAAGAAAGCCATGATTAAAGAAGTAGTTCCAGGTTGCTGAACACCTGGAGGTGCTGAGAGGGTGGGGTACCTGGAGAAGGCATGGACGCTCCACACTCCTTCCTCCATACCTTGCCCTACGCATCTGTTCCTTCTGGCCGTTCCAGAGTTGTATCCTTTTATAATAATAATAAGCAGAAGAAGCAGAAGAATAAGAAGAAGAAAAAGAGGAGGAGAAGGAGAAAAACATAAAGGAATGATGAAAATGTTGCATCAAATAGAGAACATCAATAAAGTGATAGATATTATAAAGAAACAAATGGAAATTCTGGAATTATAAAATACAATAACTGAAATAAGAAATTCACCAGGAGGGGGGTATATTTCAACTATCAGCATAAAAAAGTAGTGAATTTGAAGATTGATCAATAGTCCTTATGCAACCTTAAGAATAGAGAGAAAAAAGAATGAAGAAAAATGAACAGAGCCCCAGAGAAATGTGGGACACCATTAAGTTCACCAACATATATGTAATGGGAGTACCAAAAGGAGAAGAGAATGAGAAAAAAGAAAAAAAATTGCATAATTGTTGAAACCTTATCAAATTAATTGAAAAATACTAACTTACACATCCAGAAAGCTCAATGAACTTCAAGTAGGATAAATACAAAGAGACTCACAAACAGAAACATCATAGTAAAAATGCTGACCCTCAGAGACAAAGAGCAACAAGGGAAAACAATGAGTCACTTTCAAAGGACCCTGAATAAGATTAACAGCCAACTTCCCAACAGAAACAATGGCAGTGAGAAGGCAATGGAATAACATATTCAAAGTGCTCAAAAACAAAAAACAAAATAAAACCTGATAACAAAGAATCCTATATCCACCAAAGCTTCTTTCAAAAATGATGATGAGGCTGGGTGTGGTGGCTCACACCTGTAATCCTAGCACTCTGGGAGGCCGAGGCGGGCGGATTGTTTGAGCTCAGGAGTTCGAAACCAGCCTGAGCAAGAGTGAGACTCCGTCTCTACTAAAAAGAGAAAGAAATTAATTGAACAACTAAAAATATATAGAAAAAATTAGCCGGGCATGGTGGTGCATGCCTGTAGTCCCAGCTACTCGGGAGGCTGAGGCAGAAGGATTGCTTGAGCCCAGGAGTTTGGGGTTGCTGTGAGCTAGGATGACGCCACGGCACTCTACCCCGGGCAACACAGTGAGACTCTGTCTCAAAAAAAAAAAAACATGATGATGAACCAGGCACAGTGGCACACACCTATAATTCCAGTTACTCAGGAGACTGAAGTGGGAGGATTGCTTGAGCTGAAAAGTTTGAGACCAGCCTGGGCAATATAGTGAGATCTCATCTCAAAAATGAATAAATAAAATAAAAATTTTAAAAATGGGCCAGGTTCAGTGGCTTACTCCTGTAATCCTAGCACTCTGGGAGACCAAGGCGGGAGGATTGCTTGAGCTCAGGAGTTTGAGACCACCCTGAGCAAGAGCGACACCCCATCTCTACTAAAAAAAAAAATAGAAAAAGTTAGCTGGGCAACTAAAAATTGAAACGAAAAATTAGCCAGGCATGGTGGTGAGCACCTGTAGTTCCAGCTACTCGGGAGGCTGAGGCAAGAGGATCGCTTGAGCCCAGGAGTTTGAGGTTGCTGTGAACTAGGCTGATGCCACGGCATTCTAGCCTGGCCAACACAGCAAGACTTTGTCTCAAAAAAAAAAAAAAAATCAAAGTGCTACTCTAGTGAACTCGTAAATGATAAGAAAGTGAAACAACCTTATTGCTGATATGGAGAAAGTTTGAGTAGTCTGGATAGAAGATCAAACCAGCCATAACATTCTGTTCAACCAAAGCCTAATCCAGAGCAAAGCTCTAACTCTCTTCAATTGTATGAAGACTGAGAGAACTGAAGAAGCTGCCAAAGAAAAACTGGAAGCTAGCAAAGCTAGAGCTTCATGAGGTTGAAGAAAAGAAGTCATCTCCATAACATAAAAGTCAAGGTAAAAAAACAACAAGTGCTGCTGCAGCAAGTTATCCAGAATAAACCAGAAATAAACCATGTGTCTATGGTTAACTGATTTTTGACAAGGGTGCCAAGACCATTTGATCAAAGGAAAGGATAGTCATTTCAACAAGTGGTGCTTGAACAACTGGATAGCTGTATACAAAAGAGTAAAATCTGAATCTTACCTCACACCATATCCAAAAATTAACTCAAAATGGATCAAAGGCGTACATATAAGAGCTAAAAATATAAAATGCTTAAAAAAATAGGGGTAAATTTTTATAAGCTTGGATTTGGTAATGGATTCTTAGATGTGATGTCAAAAGCACAAACACCAAAAGAAAAAGACAAAAGAAAAAAATTGGACTTCATCAAAATTAAAAGCTTGTGTGCTTCATAAGACACGATCAAGAAAGTGAAAATACAACCCATAAAATGGGAGAAAATATTTGAAAATCATACATCTGATAAAAGAATTGTATCTAGAATATATAAAGAAATTTACAGCTCAAAATAAAAAGACAGGCTGGTGGCCGGGCGTGGTGGCTCACGCCTGTAATCCTAGCACTCTGGGAGGCCGAGGTGGGTGGATTGTTTGAGCTCAGGAGTTCGAGACCAGCCTGAG
>NW_012155062.1:4710163-4712229 GCF_000956105.1 Propithecus coquereli | reverse complement strand
GCCTCCCAGAGTGCTAGGATTACAGGCGTGAGCCACTGCGTCCGGCCTAGATTGTTGAACTTTAACATCGTTACTTATATGACCTTGTCCAAGTCATTTACTCCCATAAGACTCAGTTTTCTCAAATATAAAATGGGAATGTTAAAGGATTCTTTGAGAATTGAAAAAAATATATGTGAATGAAAAATCTTTTGCAAACTACTAGGCATTAAATTGGTATAAAGCATGATGCTGCCATTACAATTGTAGCTGAGTAAATGACAGCTAGTTGAGGTACTGACTTAAGTATATATCTACTTCTGATTCTTCAATACTGCCAGATAGCATTCTGGCCTGGTCCTGCGGTACGGCCCCCACTCCCGTGTGCTGTGTTATCATTTTAATGTTGTTAAATGTCGTGTTATCACCTCCTGCTGGAAAAATGGCGACTATAAAGGGAAGGAAGGAAAGCATGAACGAATGTTCACTAGCACTCACTCGGTGTGGGCACATTCTCTTCATTTGATGTTCTCATTTAATTTTCAAGGTAGCTCTGTAAAGTAGAATATTCTCTACACCACTCACTAATCATATTTGAAAAATTGATAGGACATTGTCAACCAAATTGCTAAAGTACAATAGTTCTGAAAAATTATGCTGAATTATAACTCTCAACAGTAAGGTAAAGAATAAATGTTTTGGCCAGGCGTGGTGGCTCACGCCTGTAATCCTAACACTGGGAGGCCGAGGTGGAAAGATCACTTGAGCTCAGGAGTTCAAGAGACCAACCTGAGCAAGAGGGAGACCCCATCTCTACTAGAAATAGAAAGAAATTAGCTGGACAACTAAAAATATATAGAGAGAATATTAGCCAGGCACGGTGGCGCATGCCTGTAGTCCCAGCTACTCTGGAGGCAGGAGGATCGCTTGAGCCCAGGAGTGTGAGGTTGCTGTGAGCTAGGCTGACTCCACGGCACTCTAGCCCAGGCAACAGAGCAAGACTCTGTCTCAAAAAAGAAGAGAAAAAGAGAATAAATGTTTTGATAGAATCAAAACAAAGTTTTTCTACTGATTTTAACTCATAAAGTTTACAACCTATAGTTCTAGTAAATAAAAAAGATGAAGTCAATACTAATACTATCACCATGCTAAAGCTATTCATTGAAAATGACTTGATAAGGCACTAAATGACATGAGATACAAACCAATATTAAGATTATTGTAAATCCTAATAAACATATATAAACTTTTTTTAAGTCTAATACTTGAGTCTTAATTTCCTCAGTTTTATTTTTGTTTTCAAAATATCAGATAAAAATATATATAATCATGCCAGGGCAAATACATCTTCATTTATATTATTACATTATATATGTGCATTTTGTAAGAAAATAATTGAGCCTGTTTTTATAATATACTTTCTAGTTCATAATATTTGTATTTTATAATATCATCTCTGTCTTGGCAAAATATCTTTTTATTTTAGAGACAGAGTCTTGCTCTGTACCCAGGCTAGAGTATAGTGCTGCAATCAGAGTTCACTATAGCCTTGAACTCCTGAGCTCCAGTGATCCTCCTGCCTCAGCCTCCAAAGTAGCTAGCACCACAGGCATGCGCCACCATGTCCAGCTAATTTTTAAATTTTTTTAGAGACCGGTACGTCTCACTATGTTGCCTAAGTTGGTCTTGAACTCCTGGCCTTGAGGAATCCTCCTGCTTCAACCTCCCAAAGTGCTGAGATTATGGGCATGAGCCACTACACCGGGCTGTTGACACAATATATTCTTGTCTTGGACTCCTGAGCTCAAGTGATCCTACCACCTTGGCCTCCCAGACTGCTAAGATTACAGGCATGAGCCACCACTCCCAAACACAATATATTCTTATTCAACATTAATTGCTTATCCATTTGAAATGTGCAAATTATTTATACATATTTTTCTAGAAATCATAACTTGAAATTTCCTCTCATAGTCTGATTATTACTATTATTATTATTCAAAGAAATGACTTACCTTTTCACAAATAAATGATCAATCTGAATTTGGAAAATGTTTTAAATTTCCTACTTTCAATTGTTTTGAGTA
>NW_012155062.1:4708783-4710113 GCF_000956105.1 Propithecus coquereli | reverse complement strand
TAGATTATTTGTGTATACGTAAATAATCCAATTAAAAATGGGCAAAGTATCTAAATAGACATTTCTTCAGAGAAGATATTCAAATGGCCAATAAACGCATGAAAAGATGCTTAACATCACTAGTCATCAGGGGAAAGCAAATCAAAACTACAATGAAATACCGTGTAACACCCACCAGGATGGCTAGAATCAAAAATTTAGATAATAACAAATGTAGGGTAGGAGGTGGAGAAATCCACATTCATCTACTGCTGGTGAGAATGTAAAATGGTGCAGCCACCTTGGAAAATAATCTGGCAGTTCCTGAAATGGTTAAACACAGAATTACCATATGATTCAGCAGTGGGTTCCTAGTTATCTATCTGGGAGATATTAAAACACACGTTCACACAAACACTTCTATATGAATGTTTATAGAAGCATTATTCATAATAGTTAAACAGTGGAAACAATCCAAATGCCCATCAACTGATGAATGGATAAGTAAATGTAATACATGCACACAATGGAATATTATTCAGCCATAAAAAGCAATGAGAGTTGGGCACGGTGGCTCGTGCCTGTAGTCCTAGCTACTTGGGAAGCTGAGGCAGGACGACTGATAGAGGACAGGAGTTGGGGACCACTCTGGGCAACATAGCGAAACTCAGTCTCTAAAAATAAAATTAAAAAAATGAGCCAGGTGTGCTGGCCCGTGCCTTAGTTCCAGCTACTTGAGAGGCTGAGCAGGAAGATTGCTTCAGCCCACGAGTTTGAGACTGCAGGAAGTTATGGCACTACTCCCCTTCAGCCTGGGCAACTGAGTGAGGCTTTGTTTCTAAAAAATCAATAAATAAATGAAATTAGCTTTAAAAAGAAATGAAATTCTAATAGATACCACAGCATGAATGCACCTTGAAAACACTATGCAGTGAAAAAAGCCAGGCATAAAAAATTCACATATTATTTCATTTATAGAAAATGTTGAGAATGCCCATCATTAGAGACAGAAAGCAGATAAGGGGTTGCTTAGGGATGGGGTGGACAGGGGAATGGGCATGATAGCTAAAGAGTATGGGCTTCATTCTGAAGTTAGAAAAATGGTCTAAAATTGGCTGTGGTGATGGTTGCACATCCGTGATTGTATCTATTATACATGACATCCACTATACATTATATCCACTATACACTATATCCACTATACACTTACATCCACTATACACTTATATCCACTATACACCATATCCACTATACACCATATCCACTATACACCGTATCCACTATACACCATATCCACTATACACTTATATCCACTATACACTATATCCACTATACACCATATCCACTATAC
>NW_012155062.1:4705195-4707187 GCF_000956105.1 Propithecus coquereli | reverse complement strand
TTTTTAGTTGTCCAGCTAATTTCTTTCTATTTTTTTAATAGAGACGGGGTCTCGCTCTTGCTCAGGCTGGTCTCGAACTCCTGAACTCGAATGATCCACTCGCCTAGGCCTCCCAGAGTGCTGGGATTACAGGCGTGAGCCACCACGCCTGGCCAAAATTTACCATTTTAACCCTTTTTGAATATACAACTTAGTGGCGTTAAGTACATTCATCTTGTTATGCAACCATCCATCTCCAGAATTTTTTCATCATGCCAAACTGAAACTCTGTACCTATTAAACAATAACTTCCTATTTCCTCCTCCTGCACAAACTCTAGAGACCACTCTTCTTTCTCTCTCTATGGAGTTGACTATATTTTAAGTCTCTCATTTAAAAGGAATCAGAATATTTGTCCTTTTGTGTCTGGATTATCTCACTTAGCATGACGTTTACAAAGTTCCTTCATGTTGCAGCATGTATCAGAATGTTGTTCCTTTTTATGGTTGAATAATATTCCATTGTATGTATGTACCACATTGTATTTATTCATTAGTTGATGGACATTTGGATTGTTTCCACCTTTTTGCTATTGTGAATAATGCTGCTGTGAGTGTTGTACAAATACCTGCTCAGGTTCCTGCTTTCACTTTTGAGTATCTTATACTCAGAAGTGGAATTGCTGAATCACATGGTAATTGTACATTTAATTTTTTGAGGAATCACCATACTGTCTTCCAGAGTGGCTGTACCGTTTTACATATGATAATTTTTATGTTAAATTATGAGAATTTGTTTTTTGCTGTGGGAAATTGACAGTTGCATACTCTATTGCAGAAAGTATATCTCTCTTAGCTAAATATTATGTGATGTATCACAGAGTTGTCTGCTGAACACTTCTAATTGCCATAGTGATGAATTACCAGTGTCCAGAGCCTTAGGGGCATGGGTGCTGGAGGGGTGGGTCGGAAAGAAGGGTGTTGGGGGCAGTCAGCAAAGTAGCGAAAATAATTCGCCATTCTGCCACTCTTGATTTGGCTCATCTGACTGAGTATCAGAGGGGATGAATAACAAAGATGGAGCGAGGAGGAGAGGAAGGGAGAGGAGTAGTGAGTTTGGACCGTGAGACTGGACCAGTCTGCTGATTCTTACCTACTTAGCGTGAAATTCACGTCAGCAAGGAAGTTTTTCTTCCTTCCCACTTTAGCTCGGATGTTCTCAGAGCCTTTTTCCTTTCTAAAGCTTCTATAATAAGTGTACAACTGACTTATGACCTTTAAACAAATTGACCTTGTAGGTGAAATACAAATGTATAATACAGTGGACTTAAACACCAGAAACAGAGAGGAAGAGAGAGGCAGAAGAGATTGAAACACTTTATTACTTTATTCTACTTGCATCAGACTAGTCGCCTCCTGAAGCCATGGGAAATCACAGTGCTTTGGTATCTGGAGAGAGGCGAATGCAAAGGCATATCTGCAATTTTTATTTCTGGTGGTCCTTTCTGCAAGACAACTCTATGATCCTCCCCATGGCAAAGCCTTTCGCTGTGATTCAAAAACAGAGAGTCTTCTAAAGGGCCAGTATAGATTCCACACACTTCTGCTAGCTGAGAGAGAGAGAGGAAAAAAGTCTTCTGTATATCACATCAAACATCATTTTTTTGTTAGGTTAAGATGGAAGTTTCACAATAATTTTTCGAACTCCCTATTGAGAAGGAAGCTCTGGTGGACAGAGCAACATCTGTTTTCTAAAAATAATTCTCTGTGGTTCAGTGTTACCTGACTATGAGGAAGAACTGTGTGACTTTAGACTATAAAGGTGATAAACTCGGGGTCAGATTGTTCAACTTTTTTTTTTTTTTGAGACAGAGTCTCACTGTGTTGCCCAGGCTAGAGTGCTGTGGCGTCATCCTAGCTCACAGCAACCTCAATCTCCTGGGCTCAAGCAATCCTCCTGCCTCAGTCTCCCAAGTAGCTGGGACTACAGTCATGCGCCACCATGCCCGGCTAA
>NW_012155062.1:4703593-4704672 GCF_000956105.1 Propithecus coquereli | reverse complement strand
CTATACACCATATCCACTATACACCATATCCACTATACACTATATCCACTATACACTAATATCCACTATACACCATATCCACTATACACTATATCTACTATACACCATATCCACTACACATTACATCCACTATACATTACATCCACTATACACCGTATCCACTATACACTTATATCCACTATACACTATATCCGCTATACATTACATCCACTATACATTACATCCACTATACATTATATCGGCTATACATTACATCCGCTATACACCATATCCACTATACACTATATCCACTATACATTATATCCACTATACACCATATCCACTATACATTACATCCACTATACACCATATCCACTATACACTATATCCACTATACATTACATCTGCTATACATTATATCCGCTATAAATTACATCCGCTATACACCATATCTGCTATACACTTATATCCACTATACACTATAGCCACTATACATTATATCCACTGTGTATCCACTATACATTATATCCACCATACATTATATCCACTATACACTTATATCCACTATACACTAATATCCACTATACACTTATATCCACTATACACTAATATCCATTGATACACTTATATCCACTATACACTATATCTGGTATACACTTATATCCACTATACATTATATTCACTATACCTTAAATCCATTGATACACTTATATCCACCATACACTATATCCATTATACACTTTAGATGGGTCAATCATATGGTATAGGAATTATATCTCAATAAAGCTGTTTTGGAAAAAAAAAAACAGAAAGCTTCCCCAGAGGACAGACTTAAATCAATGCAAAAATTTGCGACTAATGAGCAAAGCGTATTTGAGAGGACTACGGAGGCTTCTGAAAAGTTAGCAAATGTCCACCAGATAACTCTCCCTGTACTAATGCTTCCCATTCTTCATGACATACATATATATAACCTTATACCTTATGTATTTACTGATCGTTAAGTTGATGTTACACAGACATCTATATTTTTTTTGTAATAGTTTCCTTGGTGCTGTTGGGAGATATCAACATTTGGCTAGATGAAACATAGTTTACTA
>NW_012155062.1:4693237-4701258 GCF_000956105.1 Propithecus coquereli | reverse complement strand
TCTTTTTATTTTAATAGATTTAGAAGGTACCAGTTGAATTCCATTACACGTATATATTGTATAGTGGTAGAGTCTGGGCTTCTGGTGTACCCATCACCCAAGTGCTGTACATTGTGCCTCACAGGTACTTTTTCAAACTTCACCCCTCCCAGCCTCCCCACTTTTGAGTCTCCGGTGTCCGTTATACCACTGTATGTGCCCTGATGTAGCCATAGTTTAGCTTTCACTTGTAAGCAAGAACATGTGGCATTTATTTTTCTGTTCCTGAATTACTTCACTTAGGATAATGGCCTCCAGTTTCATCCAAGTTGCGGCAAAAGCCATTATTTCATTCTTTTTATCACTGAGTAATACTCCATGGTATACATATATACCACATTTTCTTAATTCACTCATCAGTTGATGGGCTCTTGGGTTCATTCCATATCTTTGTGATTGTGAATTGTGCTGCAATAAACCTATGAGTACAGGTATCTTTTTGACACAATGATTTCTTACAGGATCAAATGGTACATCTACTTTCAGTTCTTTGAGAAATTTCCATACTGATCTCTATAGAGGTTGTACTAATTTACATTCCCACCAACAGTGTGTAAGTGTTCCCTTTTCACCACATCCACACTAACATCTATTGTTTTTTGACTTTTTAATAATGGCCATTCTGACAGGGGTAAGGTGGTATCTCACTGTGGTTTTAATTTGCATTTTCCTAATGATTAGTGATGTTGAAGATTTTTCCCTATGTTTGTTGACGATTTGTCTATCCTCTTTTGAAAAATGCCTGTTCATGTCATTTGCCCACGTTTTAAGGGGGTTGTTGTTTTTTTCTTGCTGAGTTGTTTAAGTTCCTTGTAGATTCTGAATATTAGCCCTTTGTTGGACACAAAATTTGTGGATTTTTTCTCTCATTCTGTAGGTTGTCTATTTACGCTTTTGATTCTTTTGCTGTGTAGAAGCCTTTTAGTTTAATTAAATCCTATTTGTCTATTTTTGTTTTTATTGCATTTGCTTTTGGGGTCTTAGTTATAAATTCTTTGCCTAGGCAAATGTCCAGAAGAGTTTTCCCTAGGTTTCCCCCTAGGGTTTTTATTGTTTTATGTTTTACATTTAAATCTTTAATTCATCTTGAGTTAACTTTTGTATGTGCTGAAAATAGGGATCCAGTTTCATTCTTCTGCATATTGCTGTCAAATTTTCTCAGCACCGTTTATTGAAAAGGTTGTCCTTTCCCCAGTACATGTTCTTGTTGACTTTGTCAAAGATCAGTTGACTGTGCCAGGTCCAGTGGCTCATGCCTGTAATCCTAGCACTCTGGGAGGCTGAGGCAGGAGGATCGTTTGAGCTCAGGAGTTCGAGATCAGCCTGAGCAAGAGTGAGACCCCATCTCTACTAAAAATAGAAAGAAATTAGCTGGACAACTAAAAATATATAGAAAAAATTAGCCGGGCATGGTGGCACATGCCTATAGTCCCAGCTACTTAGGAGGCTGAGGCAGAAGGATTGCTTGAGCCCAGGAGTTTGAGGTTGCTGTGAGCTAGGCTGATGCCGCAGCACTGTAGCCCAGGCAACAGAGTGAGACTGTGTCTAAAAAAAAAAAAATCAACTGGCTGTAAGTATGTGGCTTTATTTCTGGATTCTTTATTTTGTTCCATTAATCTGTGTCTGTCTTTATACCAGTACCATGCTGTTTTGGTTACCATAGCCTCGTAGTATAATTTGAAGTCAGGCAATGTAATGCCTCCAGCTTTGTGCTTTTTGCTTAGGATTGCTTTGGCTACTCAGGCTCTTTTGTGTTTCCATGTGAAGTTTAGAATTATTTTTTCTAATTCTATGAAAAATGACATTGGTATTTTGATAGGAATTGCATTGAATCTGTAGATTGCTTTGGGAAGTATGGTCATTTTAATAATATTGATTCTTCCAATCCATGAGCATGGGAAGTTTTCCCATTTATTTGTGACATCAATAATTTCTTTCATCAATGATTTGTAGTTCTTCTTGTAGAGATCTTTCACCTTCTTGGTTCAATTTATTCCTAGGCATTTTATTTTATTTTATTGCAGCTATTGTAAATGAGATTGAATTCTTGATTTAGTTCTCAGTTTGGTCATTGTTGGTGTGCAGAAATGCTATTGATTTTTGTACATTGATTTTATAATCTGAAACTTTGATGAATTCATTTACCAAATCCAGGAGTCTTTTGGAGGAGTCCTTATACCTTTTCTAGGTATGAGATCATATCATCAACAGAGATAATTTGACTTCTTCTTTTCCAATTTGGATGTCCTTCTTTCTTTCTCTTGTCTGATTTCTCTGGCTAGGACTTCCAGTACTATGTTAAATAGAAGTGGTGGGCTGGGCGCGGTGGCTCACGCCTGTAATCCTAGCACTCTGGGAGGCCGAGGCGGGCGGATTGTTTGAGCTCAGGAGTTCGAGACCAGCCTGAGCCAGAGCGAGACCCCGTCTCTACTAAAAATAGAAAGAAATTAATTGGACAACTAAAAATATGTAGAAAAAATTAGCCGGGCATGGTAGCGCATGCCTGTAGTCCCAGCTACTCAGGACGCTGAGGCAGAAGGATCGTTTGAGCCCAGGAGTCTGAGATTGCTGTGAGCTAGGCTGACGCCACGGCACTCACTCTAGCCCGGGCAAAAAGAGTGAGACTCTGTCTCAAAAAAAAAAAAAAATAGAAATGGTGAAAGTGAACCTCCTTGTCTTGTTCCAGTTCTCAGAGAGAATGCTTTCAACTTTTTCCTATTCAGTGTGATGTTGGCTGTGGGCTTGTCATACATGGCTTTTATTATTATTAGGTTATGTTCCCTCTATCCTGAGGTTTTTGAGGGTTTTTATCATTAAGGGGTGCTGGATTTTATTGAATGATTTTTCTTCATCTATTGAGATTACCATATGGTTTTTGTTTTTAGTTCTGTTTATGTGGTGAATCACATTTGTTGACTTGCATATGTTGAACCACCCTTGCATCTGTGGGATACAACCCACTTGATATAGTGAATTATCCTTTTGATATGCTCTTGGATTTGGTTTGCTAGTATTTTGTTGAGGAGTTTTGCATCTATATTCATCGGAATATTGGTCTATAGTTCTCTTTTTTTGTTGCATCCTTTCCTGGCTTTGGTATTAGGGTGATACTGGTTTCATAGAATGAGTTAGGGAGGACTCCCTCCTTGATCTTCTGGAAGTTTCAGTAGGATTGGCACCAGTTCTTTTTATGTCTGATATAACTTGGCTGTGAATCCATCTGGTCCTGAGCTTTTTTTGGTTGGGAGATTTTTCATTACTGACTCAATCTCGCCACTTGTTATTGATCTAATCAGGAGTTCTATTTCTCTGTGGTTCAATCTTGGGAGGTTGTATATTTTCAGGAATTCATCCATATCCTCTAGGTTTTCTAGTTTGTGAGCATATAGTTGTTTATAATAGTCTCTGATGATCTTTTGTATTTCTGTGGTATCAGTTGTAATGTCTCCTTTTACATTTCTGATTGTGTTTCTTTGGATCTTCTTTCTTCTTTTCTTGGTTAGTCTACCTAGTGGTTTGTCAATTTTGTTTATATTTTTGAAGAACTAACTTTTCACTTTGTTGATCCTTTTTTTTTTTTCTTGGTCTCTATTTCATTTAGATCTGTTCTGATCTTTGTTATCTCTTTTCTTCTGCTAACTCTGGGTTTGTTTTTTTCTTGTTTTTCTAGTTCCTTGAGGTGAAATGTTAGGTTGTTAATTTGTGATCTTTCTACTTTTCTGAGGTAGGAATTTAATGTTACAAACTTTCCTCTTAGCACTGCTTTTGCTGTATCCCACAGGTGTTGGTATGTTGTGTTTTCATTTTCATTTGTTACAACAAAATTTTTAAATTCTGTCTTTGTTGATCCAGTGATCATTCAGGAACATGTTGTTTAATGTCTACGTGTTTTTTGAGCCAGATATTGAGTTAAAAAAATAAAATAAAAAATAATTTCTATGTGTTTGTATAGTTTCTGAAGTTCCTCTTTGTATTGACTTCTAGCTTTATTCCACTATGATCTGAGAAGACAATTGATGTGATTTTGACTTTTAAAAATTTTGTTGAGATTTGTTTTGTGACCTAACATATGGTCTGTCTTGGAGAATGTCCCATGTGCTGATGAAAAGAATGTATATTCTGTAGTTGCTGAGTGGAATGTTCTGTAAATTTCTGTTAAGTCTGTTTGGTCTAAAATCAGAATTAAGTGCAACATTTCTTTATTGATTTTCTGTTTTCATGATCTGTCTAGTGCTGTGAGTGGGAAGCATTTGAATTCTTGAGGCTTTTGAATGTGTTTTGTATTTCCTTCAATGAATTTTGCAGCTCCAGAATTTCTATTTTTTTAATGATATCTATTTCCTTGGTAAAATTTTCAATCATATCCTGAATTAATTTTCTGATTTCTTTGTATTGGTTTTCAGATTTCTTTCCATGTCATTAAGCTTCTTTAGAATCATTATTTGGACTTCTTTATCTGACATTATGAGGGATTCTTTTTGATTGGGATCCATTGCTGGACAATTGTAGTACTTTGGTGGTGTCATATTTCCTTGCTTTTTCATGTTCCCTGTGTCCTTGTGCTTATATCTGTGCATCTGATGTAGCAAGCACTTGTTCTGATTTTTTTGAAATTGCTTTCAAAGGGGAGAATTTTCCCCTGAAGATGTATATGTGTTGTTGGTTGAATAGGACAATTTGGCTTTGGTTTTGGGTGCCTGCAGTAGTGTGATCTTTCTATGATTTCTTGGGCAGTACAGAGAGTCGGTGGTATCTGTGATCTCTTTGGTGGTTTAAGGAACAGTTATTAGCTGTGGCTGTGGTGAAGTTTTGCTGGGGACTTCACCAGCAGCTGATCAGTCTTTGGGCCCCAGTGGTGGAAGCAGTGGGTTGAATATGCCTGGTTTTAGGCCCCAGGGCAGCTTACTTAGGTGACAGTGTTAGTGTTTCCTGGGGGGCCAATTCCTGGGCCTTCAAATGGCTTGTTCGGAAGGTAGCAGTTGGAGCAGAGGGCTGGTGCGTGGGCAGGTTCTCAGGTCCGTGAGCAGCTGGCATGATGTGGGAAGTGGCAGTAGCAGTGGTGGGGCCACCCACTGGGACCCAGGTGGTCAGTGTTGGTGTGACTGGTAGCTGCAACGGATTGGGCAGGCTAGTCCCCAGTCCCACAGCTGCCTGTGACAGGGCAGTGGGCATTGTAATAAATGTGTTTCGGAGGGGTTTTTCTCCCTTGTCTCTTTCCAGCCAGGTGGCAGCTACAGTCATGTCACCTTGAACTCTGCCTGAGGGTGGGGCGTGGCTCAGTGTTAATCTCTCAAAATGGCTCTGTTGTGGGCTTGCAATCAAAGAGGGCAGGGCCCCTTTCAGGCAAGTGGCATGGATGAGAGATTGGGGAGTGCTGCCCGCACACTCTCAGTCTCACATAGCACATAGCACATAGCACATAGCACAGCGGTAGGAATTATCCTAGGTGTGTGTGGGAGATCCTGGGCTCCCCGTCCCTCCTCAGCTGGGTGGGGCTGTGGCTGTGTCAGCCTGAACTCAGCCCAAGAGCGAGGTGCTGCCTGGCCTCAAACTCCCCAAATGGCATCTTGGGTCTGTGACCAGAGAGGGTGGGGCCCTTCTCAGGCAGGCTGCGCTGACAGGAAACTATGGGGAGTGCTGTTCGCTTGAGACTCAGGCCCACAGCAGCTGGCCACAGGATGGTGGGCCCCGCAAATGTGTGCTGGAAAGCCTGGTTTCCCTGCCCCTCCAGCCAGGCAGGGGCTGCAGCCAGGTCAAGCCCAAGCTCAGCCTGAGGGTGGGGCACAGCCCAGTGTCAATCTCTCAAAATGACACCTTGGACCTGTGACCAGAAATGCTGGGGGACAGGTAGGTAGCATGGGCAAGAAACTGTAGAAACACTGTCTGCTCACATTTCAGTCTCGACAGCAGCCCAGAGCAGGGCAGTGGAGACCTTCCCAGCGGGGTGCGGGAGCACCTGGGCTCCTCTACCCCTCCTCAGAGCTGTGCAGTGGCTGCAGGTGCGCCTGCAGTTCTCTGGTATCTAGGTTTTCAGAATGGCACCCCTCAAACTGCCCTAGGCTTGGATGCCTGTGCGCTTCCACATGGGTTCCCTTGCAGCAATGTCTCTGTGCACTCTCCAAGCAGCTCCCTGTTACGCCCCGAGACTTGCGTGGGCCAGGGGCTTCTCTTGTAGCCAAGACTGTGAACGCTCATCTCAGCAAGTCGACACCTAGGGGCGTCTCTCTTACTGCTCCCAGGTGTCCAGGAGCTTCTCATCACTTTTAGCCAGTCCCCGGCTGCGCTGGGCTTTTAGCCAGCACCCCTCCTTATCCACTTCTGGTGCTTCCCATTACTTCCCTACTGAATCCTAACATTCTCTCCTAGATGCTCCTTTCAAAATTGAGAATCTGTTTACTATGCTGGTTCGTTTCCGTGGAGGAGGCACATGCTACCTGTGTCTAGTTGGCCATCGCAATCCTATCTCTGTAGCAGCTTTAATATTAATGGCACCTACTGCTGATGAGCTTCCTAACAATTGCAGGTTAGCATGATGTGGAGATTCTGAAATCCTCTGGTATATCTATTTTAAGTTTGTAATTGGGTTATTTGAATAGATCCTGCTATTTAAATTTTGTTTGCAAGTTTATAAGCGCATCAAAATAGTTTTTATATAGTTATGTACGTCTATTCATAGATACAGTAAATGGTATAGTTTTTTTTTTTCTTCCTTAGGACTATTTATGGGAAAGTACCTTCAGATTCACATTCCTGAATTTCATGTTTTCTTTCCAAGGCATAACATAACGTCTTGGGATCATCCCCTGCTTTAATGAAAACCGTGGCAAATGAATCTCATCACACCTGAAGATTAGGAAAGAAGAAAAGTTATCTTGTAAGTTAAATACAATTGTTTTAGCATCATTCCACGGAATGGAGATGTATATTCATGTTCTGACCACTGCAGCTTCAGGTCAGAGAGATGTGCCATTGAGACTCAACTAACAGATAATCGACCCCTTAAATCCCTACATATCACCAAAGTCGAAAGTCACGGCTGGGTTTCTGCACCTCCAACTGCTCACTGTCCTTTACGATTTGCCCACAAAGTCCATTTTAACCTGATTTTAAGGGAGAAGGCAGAGCACAGTGATTTGTCTTAGGCCTACCCATTGCCTAAAGGAAATCTCTGGACAATCACAAAAAACCCAGTACCTACATTGGCTTCTTAGTTTACACATGCCCTACACTTAGGTCAGAGTTACTTTCCCTGCACACGTTTTCCTCTGGAACATAAAGCTTTCTATACAGATGCCAAAGGGAAACACAAAGTTATTGTTCTCATCTATGTAGCTCCCAGATTACAAAACAAACAAGCGAACAAAAAACCCCGGAACCCTTAAGTCCTCACTTATTAGCAGGCTTATAGGAATTCTCACGAGAGCAGTTGTTGGTGAGTTTAGGTAAGGTAGGACAAGTGTCTTTTCCTGAAGCCATCACTGCCAGCAGTGGATGGAATTCTCATCTAGAACTTGACTAACTCACTAGTCTGATTATGACACTGCTGCTCTGATGTAACAATGTTTTGCTAACTTAAGGGCAACCCTTAGCAGTTACATTAGCAGCTGATTAAGAGTGTCGAGCTCAGAAATATTTTCAGTGCTTTTTAAAATCTCTCTTCTTGAGCTGGGCATGGTTGGTCATGCCTGTAATTCTAGCACTCTGGGAGGCCAAAGTGGGTGGATCGCTTGAGGTCAGCAGTTAAAGACGAGCAAGAGCAAGAACCCGTCTCTACTAAAAACAGAAAAATTAGCTGGGTGTCCTGACACATGCCTGTAGTCCCAACTACTCAGGAGGCTGAGGCAGGAGGATCACCTGAGCCCAGGAGTTTGAGGTTGCAGTGAGCTATGACACCACTACACTCTATCTGGGGCGACAGAGCAAGACTCTGTCTCAAAAAAAAAAAATAAGTGTAGAGACAACCTACAGAATGGTTTCGAGAA
>NW_012155062.1:4689243-4692842 GCF_000956105.1 Propithecus coquereli | reverse complement strand
GCTTGAGCCCAGGAGTTTGAGGTTACTGTGAGCTAGGCTGACGCCACGGCACTCACTCTAGCCCGGGCAACAAAGCGAGACTCTGTCTCAAAAAAAAAAAAAATGGGCAAAAGATCTTAACAGACATTTATCAAAAGACATACAAGTAGCCAACAGGTACATGGAAAAATGCTCAGAATCACTGTGCACTACACATGGTTGATGCGTGTCCCATTTGTTTCACCACCTTTCTACCACTTAGACACACACTTTTTGAGTGTAAATCAAATTTGCTTAAACACAGACCCATCCAACCTATTTTATCCCCTAGGGTTTGTTATATTGGAGAATATTCTAGATTATAAAAATTCATTTTAATAAAGATTACAGGTGAGAATGAGCACTTACATTACTATGACAGAGAGGTGGAGGGTTATTAGTGTAAATTCCACTAGCTGGAAAGTAAAAAGTGTTAGGTTGACCAGGAAGAATTACTGCAAGATATGCTGATTTGGTGAGGAGTATTAACTGAATACACACCTGGGAATAGTTTGGACATCTAGATTTGGATAGGCAGAAAGGGTTAGAGAAATCTTAGATAAATTTTTAATGAACCTTAAAAACTGAAGCATTGGTTTCTGTATGACAGTAGGATGCAATACAAGTCAGAAATCTGTGTGGTTTCCAAATGTGAAAGAAACAACTGATAAAAACGAGCCACAGGCCAGATGCCGTGGTTCGTGTATATAATCTCAGTGCTTTGGGAGGTTGAGGTGGGAGAATCCCTTGAGCCCGGGAATTTGAGATTACAGGGAGCTATGATCATGCCACTATACTACAGCCTGGGCAACAAAGTGAGACCCTGTCTCTAAAAACCAAAACAAAACAAAAAACCCACCAAAGTGGGGTTAAGGATCAATTTTAAAGATGATAAAACAGCCTCAGGCATCAATGCCCTTTAAAAACCATAACTTTCACTAGAAATTTTAGCAATATTTACATTAATATGTGGCATGTAAATATTCTGAATGTTGACTTTCTTAATGTACTTTATCTTTAAAATCACCTCTCATAGATCTCAGTTAGCGATGATACCCAGTTATCTATTTAAAATATTTTTCTTCCCTTGGTTATAGCAATTTTATCAAAGAATATTTGAGATTAAAAAAACAAAGTCACTTGAAGCTCATTAAGGACTGCCAAAAATCTAATTTTACTTTTGTATTCTTTATAAATTAAAAGCAACTAATAATCATTTTCCTTAGATACAACTTCAATGACCATATTTTTAAGAACTACTGAAAAACTTTGTTGTCCATAAAGAATAGTTTATTGATAAAAACTATTGTTGAATTTTACATTTTTGCTTAACATTACAAAATTTTTGCTTAATATATTAAGCACATTTTTCCTTAAATGTATTTTGTTAACTATAGTTAACTCCTGAAACATCTAAACTACGCATATTTTCTTCATTAATAAAAATGAGTAAGTCATGCAGATGTGATATTTTAAATAAAGAACTTCCTTAACATAAGGTAAAATAGTCTTAGGCAGGCTGCCACTGGGAATTTTTTTTAAATGTCCATGATAATATACAAGTCACATTCAGTATTTAGTATATGATCAACTTAAGAAGTCAAAAACAAAGTTAAGACTAAATACTTCTTTGAGAAACTTCAGACATTTATTTACTTCTGGACAAACAAGTGGGAAGAGCCATCAGTATTAACTCTTAGTCTCTATCCTTAAAATTGCCTAAGAGTTCTCAGAACACAGAAAAAAGAAACTTGAATGCACTTGTAACAGTTTAATAATTTTTATGTCCCATTAGGATCTTTTAGTGGAATGTTTTGAAACCAAACCATAATTCACACTGCAAAGATAAATCGGAAAGAGCAAATAAACATTTTTTTTTTTTTTTTTGAGACAGAGTCTCACTGTGTTGCCCGGGCTAGAGTGCCGTGGTGTCATCATAGCTCACAGCAACCTCTGAACTCCTGAGCTCAAACAATCCGCCCGCCTCAGCCTCCCAGAGAGCTAGGATTACAGGCGTGAGCCGCCGCGCCCGGCCGCAAATAAACTTTTGAATGGCATGTTATAATGACCTGGACAAAACTGATTATCCACTAATAATTCTCATAATACTTAGCAAGTGCAACAGATTGAGAAATTAAATCCTGTGCTATGTACTCTTAAGTATTTTGTCAGACATGAGACATTTTTAAATGTTCCTATCAATCACATTCATCTCCCCACATGTACTAATTTTTATTTAAAACAAGAAAACAATTCTCTCTTCTCCAGATTCTCAGGTTTATCAGTGCAAACTAAAATGTAGCAATCTCAGTAGAAATGTTTTATTACAATGTTATTTTAGAAAGGTTTATTCCTCAAAATGTCCAAAATATACTTAAAAGATGTCCACATCATGAGAATGATCAACTTCAATGGCTTCCTCTGCATCCAACTTGGCCTCTCCGTGTCCTTCCTGTGACTCATCAAGAGAGGCCAGGGCCTCATTTGTGTCACTTGCAAAAGTTTCTCGTGATGTATCATCATCTTCTTGAAAATTTAGACTTTTAATAGCTTGTTTCATCTTTTTCCCCAACACTTGTGTTCTCCGCTTTCTAGCAGCTTTTTTATTTTCATATTCCTTTTGATTTTCAATGTAGAAAATGTCCTACAATAAAGGAAGAACTTTAATAAATAAGAACTGCCATTTATTAAAAGTGTGGTACAAGACAAGCCTTCTACAATCATTATCGCCATTTCTCACAAAAAATAAGCAAAGATTATGAGGTCCATCATTAGACAGAGTCCAAGATACTAAGTAAGTACTCACTGCAAGTAAAGACTGAAACTGAGTCAAACCCAGCCTGGTGTTGGGTGCAGGGCCCATGCTTATTCTACCATGACACGTTATCTCTATAGTTAAAAGTTTCCTAAATAAAAAGATACAGTAGGAAAATCACATTGTTTAGAGTTTAAATAAAATATAATTTATCACATAACAAAACAGAAGATTTTGGAATAAAAATTTACTACTTTTAAAATGTCATCAAAACTATACGTGATTGTCCATGCTAAGAAACTGAGCCATGTCTGAATTCTGTGAATAAGAATAATCACATCACCTACACAATGCAAGAAAAATTCCAGCCCTTAAAATATATTACTGTAACCAACATGGGAGAGTGTGCATCTTTGTCAAAAACTTTTATCACAAGCGTGGAAGTAATACATTCATCACCAGGATACATTCCAGGATGCCAGAAAGGGGTCTTTATAGGAAATTTTGTGGGGGGTCTGTTGTGTGTGCACGGTAGGATGTTTAGCAGCAGACCTGCCTCTACCCAATACTTGCCTGAGTAACACATACCCACCCTACCCCGAAATTGTGACGACCAAAAATATCTCCAGATACTGCCAAATGTCCTCTGAGAGGCAAAATCACCAGCAGGTAAGAACTGTTCTAGGCTGGGTGCGGTGGCTCACGCCTGTAATCCTAAGCGAGCGGATTGTTTGAACTCAGGAGTTTGAAACCAGCCTGAGCAAGAGCGAGACCCCGTCTCTACTAAAATTAGAAAGAAATTAATTGGACAACTAAAAATACACAG
>NW_012155062.1:4682409-4688327 GCF_000956105.1 Propithecus coquereli | reverse complement strand
TTTTAGTAGAGACGGGGTCTCGCTCTTGCTCAGGCTAGTCTCGAACTTCTGAGCTCAAACAATCCGCCCACCTCAGCCTCCCAGAGTGCTAGGATTACAGGCGTGAGCCACCGCGCCCGGCCCACATGCAAGAATCTTGATGAAAATAATTCTAGGTTGTACAATGCTTGGCAACACTGAGTAAATTTTATGAAGTTCCCCCTTCCCCTCCAAATATGGCGAGCCTTATTAAAAAGGAACTTCTTTCCCATGGGTTATGAATAGAACAAAGTGGGCAATGCCCCCTACAAAATGTTGCAACATGTTATTAATGTCCTTACAACAAACAAATACAGACAATTTTAGGGAGATGTTTTTCTCCTCCCATCCGTATGTATATATAATTAACTCTGAAAGTAAGAACCTGACTGTGTACTCTTTTACAGAGGGACACTGTTACAGTTTTGTTAATACAGCAAATAAACTTTTAACTATTTTTTCTTCACAAACGTTGTAATTTCTAAAACAAAACTTAAGCAATTATGAGGTCATGTACCCAAACGAAATAACAAAAAATAGGAAAACAAACCCACTCAGTCCAGTTCTGGCTTCTAAGTTCTACAGATGGTGATTGTTAGAAATATTGTCATTAAAATAATAATTACGATACCACCATTTGGATGGCATATGAAATCACCTGCAGTAAAATTTTATTTGCCTTCAGGTTTTTCCCTATAATAACAAAGGTAATCAATCCATGTTCATGCAGAAAATTCAGAAAAACCTTAAAAAACCCAAAGCATTTATAATCCCTCACAACAGACCAAATCATTGGTAACATTTTGGTGTTTGCTTTCCAGTCTATTGTCCCATGTCTCTTTTTAATTTATAATTTTGTACTTAGCCTTTGTAAAAAATTCAGTATTACTGCATTTTCTCATTTTCTTAAAACCGTTTCATAAAAATAGAGGTTAAAGGATAGTCCTCTGAAGAATGGCCTTATAGGTCAACATTTCCCTATTATTATTACATACTCTAAATGTTTCTGTTTTTTTATTATAAGGCAAAGTTTCTGGTAGTTAAACATAAAAACCTACTAACAGGGCCGGGCGTGGTGGCTCACGCCTGTAATTCTAGCACTCAGGGAGGCGGGAGGATCACTTGAGGGCAGGAGTTTGAGACCAGCCTCACCAAGAGCCAGACCCATCTCTACTAAAAATAGAAAGAAGCTGGGCAACTAAAGTAGAAAAAATTAGCCAGGCATGGTGGCATATGCCTGCAGTCCCAGCTACTCGGGAGGCTGAGGCAGCAGGATCACTTGTGCCCAGGAGTTTGAGGTTGCTGTGAGCTAGGCTGACACCATGGCATTCTAGGCCAGGCAACAGAGGAAGAATAGAACAGAAATAGGATAGAATATTCTAGAATAGAATAGAACCCCCCCCTACTAACAGTAAAATGCCCTTCGTCACAATAAATTAGAATAACTAAATTACAAAGACATGTGATACAGTGAAAACAACTCTATCATGGGCTTGGAGTCAGAGTGTTCTATGTGATCCCAGGCACATAACTGATCATTCTTCATTTGCATAACAGGGTAACTAACACCCACCTTGACACACTGAAGTGAAAATTAAGTTATACAGTATAAATGTTTGGTCCAGTGCCAGGCATATAGTCAATAAATGTTAAAGTATTTCTTTTCCTCAGCCTCTGGAAACTGTTTGTCTAAAGTTTAATTACTTACAAAAAGCTTTTCTTGGTATCACTTTATTTCTTTTATAGCTCTATTAAATAGGGCACATATTAAGGCTCCCACTTTACAGATGAGAAAATTGTTACTGAGGGAGATTAAGTGATCTCCTCATGGTCACATAATCACTAAATAGCAAAATTAAGATTAAAAAGGGTAACATTTTGCTATCAAACAAAAACTGAAAAAGAAATCTTTTAAGTACGTAGTTTTTGTCAAGGATTCTATTGGGGGATGAGAGAGAACACTCAAGTATAATCTCTGTTTCACCACTCAATAGTTGGTGTTCCTAAGGAAACTTACAATGTTACAAA
Organism: Propithecus coquereli; assembly: GCF_000956105.1. NCBI lineage: Eukaryota > Metazoa > Chordata > Mammalia > Primates > Indriidae > Propithecus > Propithecus coquereli. The sequence goes on along the minus strand of NW_012155062.1, from coordinate 4,686,281 downwards.
TCACATTATCAAAACAGTTGTCCCAATGAGGGGGAAAAAGCAGCTGCACAGATTTCAGATGTGTAAAATAGTTAACATTTCTTATGGAAATCTCTATGTAACAGATTTTTAAAAAATGACTGGAAATGAACAGTCAGGAAATTTAAGGAAAAAGAAAAAACATTAAGCAGATGCAGATGTAAAATATGTTCACAAGGAGCATCAGCTCAAGATAAATGGCTTATTTATCGTCACCATTAGTATGACGGTCAGCATGGCTAAAATACACATTCCTATTATTACCCCACTGTTACGATAAAGAAAACAGCTGCTCAAATACAGCAGCTATGTTGGATGTGCCCCACCTCCTTCCTACGTAAGAGGCTGGTTCTCAATCTTGGTTACGAATGCTAAATGTGAATCATGTTCCCTGATTAACAGATTAAAAAATACCAAATTTTAAGTTGTGAAAAACCTACAACGTAGAAGAATCCCATATAAGACATTACCAACAACACAAAAATGATTAAGAAAACTAAAGTGCCTACACCTTCTTGTTTATAAGAAATATCGTAGATAGAGGAATGAATGAAACAAAGCCATTAGGAGACAATCACCAGAATGATAATAACATAACCTAAAATTCTATAAGATAACCATCTTGAACTCTTCAAAAGGTTTAAATCATGAAGGAAAGTGTGAGGTTAAAAAGAATCAAAGGAGCTATAACAAATGTAACGTGGAAACCTAGACTGGATCCTGGTGGGAGGGTCGCAGAGTTATAAAACATATTCGTGGGACAATTCAGGAAACTGGAGAAAGGTCTAGATCTTGGACGATACTATGAAATTGTTTTTATTTCTGTTAGTAGTGATAATGGGTCTTGCGTGGTTATGTAGGGTATCGTCATTATTGGCAGATGTTTGTTGAAATAATCAGAACTGAGTGTCATGATATTTGCTATTTATTTCCAAATGGAACAGGAAAAAATTATATAGGTCAAGAATGTCAAAATACTTCTTAATGACTGCTGAACCTAGGCAGGGGATATTCAATTATTATTCCTCTATCTGTTCTGAAAATTTTCATTAATACAGAGTTTTAAAAGGATAGAAAAAGTAATTATGTGCTAGGAGACCAGGAAAAACTACCATAAAAAATAAAAGAAATCTTGATCTTGGCTCTATAAGGGAAGAAAAAGAGGAGGCGAGGCATTATAAAAGGCACAAGTTTTGCTTGAAATGAGACAATGACAAACATCGGTCCATTAAGGCAGAGCAGGAAATGGAGATTCTTAGAAAATGAAGCTAGAGGCTGAGTGGAAGTCAAATTGTGATGGATCTTAAAAGCCATTATCAGTACCTTAACTTGTTCCTCGCTGATACTAGGAGTGTTTTTCAGGAGATTCAGAAAAACTCCACCTGGTGTTCTTCTTCGACTACCATTCTATAAAAAGGAACAGAAAAGTTAAACTGCATATACTCTTCCCATGAATAGCCAAGATACAGAGGCACACCTAAGGAGACAGAACAAATAGCAGATTTGAAGTCCAATCTTGACTCTGACTTTCGTGAAATGGGTAACATGAGGAAGTCACCAAAATTATGAATTTCACTTTCATCATCTATAAAATGAAGACCAAAGGTCATCTTTACTCTTTTTCAACTCTCAAATTCTGTGATTTATAGAATCTACATGGTAACAAAGAGAAACAGGCCACTCAGCTCAAGGGACCTGACAAATGACTGGATTTTCTGCTTTTATCTGCCATCTGGCCACATCAGTGAATATTCTTTTAGATATTAAAACACATCATAAAGTCTCAATAATTAAAACAGTATGGTACTGAAATAAAAATAGAAATCAATGGAGCAGAATAGAAAACCCAGAAAAAAAGCCAAATACACATGAGAATTTAGTCTATGACACAGATACTAGCCCAAACCAAAGATAAAATGAACTATTCAATAATTGGTGCCGGAGCTACCAGGTAGCTATCTAGGAAAATATTAAGTTGGATTCATACCTCATGGCTTGTACCATGATATATTCCAAAGGGATCTAAGATTTACATACATATAATAAATCACAGAATATATACATACAGTGGCTTCTCACCAGTCATGGTAGTTATGTTCTACAAAGTTGTCACAAACACTGGATCAAGCAAATACTGAAACACTGCTCCAGGGGAAATACAGGGTTAGGTTCCTGCAAGCCTTTGATCACGACATTTTTGTCAATGGATCAATATATAACCCTGTCGTACGTGTGTTTCTGTTTAAAGCACCTTATTTAAAACAAACTGTTGATTCACTGAACATTGAACTCGTAACTCATGGCCAACAGCACGGTAACTCATGCCTAAATGAAGCTTATCTAAGACACATACTCCTCCATAAGGGCATGCCGCAGTCTTCCTGCACTTAGGAACACTAGCTGGCACTTCAGCACTACCATTGGAGGGCCATTTTAAACAGCAAAGTCGCACCAAAAAAAAAAAAAAAAGCACAAAATGTGAAAAACGTGGCACACTAGATAGACCTTGAGGACACTTGTTTATGAGAGCTGAAACAAAGCAGAGTGTTGCCTTGTTTGACCTGAGGTAGGGTCTAGGACAAATTCTTTAAGATGGCAAACAAGTCCCTACTGGATCTGGCCCTATATTCTCTCTCTGACCTTATACCCTACTCACTCTCCCAAGCACCCTGCGCGTGTCACATTGGCCCTGTGTTCATACGGGCACTAAGCAGAGACTGGGGGTGAAGAGAGAAAACAGTCTTCCAAATACAGGGTTAGGGGTCAGAACCTGTTTTTGTTTAGAGTTTTGTCCATTGTGAATTTCTGCATTAATTCTGATTTTTGAAACTGTTGCATTAAAATATTATTTATGCCGATTGAGGTTTTTTAGCACCTCCCTCAAATTTTACAACCAAGGCAAGTAAATTGCTTACTTCACCTTAGCTTTGGCCCTGCCAGGCCCCCCTCACTTTTACAATGGCTGTTACTTCTGTCTGGTCTGTTCTTCCTGCAGTACTCACTGCTCCACCTTCTTCGAGTCTTTGTTTAAATGGCGCCTTCTTAATAAGGTCCACCCTCCCTATACCTCCATTTAATCTATTTCTTTTCCCATAGGACAGATCATTTTCTAACATATTTGAAGTCAGTATATTTATTCTTTATGGACTGTCTTCCTCTCACCCCCACTACAACATAAGCTCCCTGTTTCAGAACAATGCCTGGGACATAGCAGGCACTCAGTAATTGTTCCAGGAAAGAATGTATCAGAGGAAAGTGAATTTGGACTTGCAGCTTCCCGACATTCAGTAGATTTGCATTCGCTCAATGGAATATCAAGTTCTGTTGTTAATACTATAATATTAAATATTGATGAAACCTATAACTCTGTGTTTGACTAAAGCAAAATCAAACTACTTTAACACTGACACAGAGATGCCAGTGCATTCATGATGATTATAATTTGTTTTGTTGTTAACTTCTGTTTTGACTTTTGCAATTTAGTTCAGGGGTTATTTCCTCAGCCGATGCTATCAATTCTAACTGGATTCTTTTCTGTCTGTTTCCAAAGCATATCCATCTACTGTCTTGTGATGTTACTGTTATGGACTCATGAATAACAAAAAAGGAGGAAGTCATTCAAACTTCCATTCTCATCCTGTGGTAAAAGCTGAATTAAGTGAAATCTGCAAAACCGTTCTGTAAGATAACTGTCACTGCCTGTGATATGGCCTTAAGGGGGGGAACCTGAGCCCTTAAGTCCACATGTGGCCTTCTAGGTCCTTAAGTGCAGCCTTTTGACTGAATCCAAATTTTACAGAACAAATGCTTTTATTTTTACTAATACATTTTTGTTCATCTTTTATATTTTTATT
>NW_012155062.1:4672285-4681594 GCF_000956105.1 Propithecus coquereli | reverse complement strand
CGGGAGGCTGAGGCAGGAGGATCGCTTAGCCCAGGAGTTTGAGGTTGCTGTGAGCTAGGCTGACGCCACAGCACTCTAGCCCAAGCAACAGAGTGAGACTCTGTCTCAAAAAAAAAAAAAGCAAAAGCAAAGACAGTTCTTTCAAGCAGCAATAAGATCTGGAAATAGTGCCACTGAAGCAACTTACAAACTAGCTTACGTACTTGGGGAAAACAGGAAAGCCATTCAGTGATGTAGAAATTGTGAAAAAATGCATTGTTGAAGTTGTAGGATGCTTAGATCTCAGTAACATTTCAAAGTACAAACAACTGCCTCTTTCAAGGAGAATCATAACTGACCAGCAGCATGAATTAGCCTTCAACTTAACAGAACAACTTCATGCAATACTTTAAAAGGAAAATATATATATTATTCAATCATTTTGGATGAATCAACTGATACTACTGACTTGGCACAGGTTTTGTATTTCATTCGGGTCGAACAGAGGATTTCTTTTTTGCTACGAGTTACTCACTTTGGGCACTTTTATGAAGAGAACACAGGGAATAGATATCTTCAACAACTTTCAAGATAAACGTCATGAAATTGGACTGAATTCAGTAAATTTAGTGAGTATATGTAAAGGCGGTGCACCTTCCATGACAGGAAAACATGAAGGATTTATTACACAGATTAAAAAAAGTATTAAAAGATCCAGATGCTCCCATTTCTTTTCATTGTATCTAGCATTAGCAAAATCTCTGTGCTAAAGCTACTATTTTAAGTGACGCTTTGCAGTAAGTTGTAAGTATTTTTAATTATATTCATGAAAATGCAATACAGCATCATAACACGCTCAAGTTGAACAATGAGGTATTCAGTGTGAATTTACCTTATCATTCTAAAGTAAGTGGGCTATAGCTGGGATAGGTGTTAGCCAAAATTTTATCTCAGTGAGAATACATAGTTAAATTTTATGAAGAATAGAATCAGCAATGTGAACTACTGAAAGATGTCTATAGGAATGCAGCATTTCTGTGTGATATCATGTCAGATCAAAATAACTTGAATATTTCTTTGCAAGGTAAAACTAAGTCTATATATGATTTGTGGCAAAAAATCCAAGCATTTCCAAAAAAGCTATCTTTTTTCAAAACATGTCTTATTCAAAAGGAAATTTCAGATGAACATTCCCCAGTTAGCAAAGGTCTTTAATAAGCAGGATATACATGAATCATTCAAGAATACACAGCTGTTACAGACCTATTAATTAGAGAATAATCATGACATCACACTCAAATTAGCATTTCAGCCTCACCTAGTTGGTCCACCAAGGCACCTAACGAACTACAGATGGAATTGAGCTCGCAGTAGATGACTTTTTAAAGTCACTGTCTGATGCTAAGAAAGATTCAACTGAAATATGGAAAAACGTAGTAGAATACCCACGGCTTTGGCAACCGGCCCAAAAATTCTTACTTGCTTTTCAACCACTCATTGCTGTGAATCTTCATTCTCCTACTTAACCCAAATCAAGATGTCCTTAAGGTCACAAATAACTGATAGTCATCTAGAAGATAATTAAAAATGCAGACCTCCATGCTGCAATCAAATATTCAAATGCACTCCAACAAAAAGCAGACATAACAAAGTCATTAAAAGGTTAGCTAACTTCAAAATTAACAAATAATTTTCATTTTTTGAAATTATTAAGTACATAGTAGTTAGATTTTTACAAAATAATGTACATTTTTAAGTATATCTAATTGAAGTTTCTTGAATGCGGCCTTATTTGATTAATTACAGCTAAATTAATGCGGCCTTCCAACATGAAAAGTTTCCCTACCCCTGACCCAGCCAGAGTTTTCTTTCTGTCATTCTCAAGCAGTAAACAGTGTTTCTTGACCTTTTTGTCCATTATCACTCCTCCACCCCAGGACGCTTTTTAGATTTTTCCCCCACCTTTTCACCTCTACCATTAATTTTAATTCACCTAGAAATACTGTATACATATCCGTGCTTCATACACAAGAATTTTTTTTTTGCCCTCTTTTTCATGAATGCATGAATTAAATGCACCAAAAATAACACTTGTGTTCACCATTGCTAAGTGCTAGGAACTGTGTAAGTACTTTATATATATCATCTCCTCTAATCCTTATGATACAAGATTAATCCCCATTTTACAGCCGAGGAGACTGTATGGAGTCACATAATTTAGCCAAATTTCAGTTAATAAGCTACACACCTAAAACTCAAAAAGGGCATACAGGAAACACTCATTCTATGGTATAGAATGTTCGTTGCCCAATTAAAAAAAAAAGAAAAAGCACCGAAACTCCATGTCCTCAAAATCTGAGCTTCCAGGCTTCCTTAGACTCTGCTGTCTTAAAATTTCAGCTCCTACCTTTAATGAATTATGTAAGAGATGTGTTGCTGATTACACACTAACAGGCTACAATTTATCTATGTTTTTGTAAGGAAAGTATTAGTTGCAAAAACAACTATACTGGATTTATTCAGTCTTCATTGTTGATGTAGTTTTTTAAAATCTGAAACACACTTTACTGTATGATAAGAGATCCAACAGAGGCAAGTTAATTTTGTAAAAAGAAAACAAAAACATATGATAAACAAGGCAAAAACAGTGGCACGGCACAGACTTACCATTATAAAGAGACCACCATTTTGTTCAACTTCAGCAGTTTCCATCAGAAGTTCGATTGCCTTTTTGTTCCCAATAATCCTCACTACTCGGGCTATCAGATCTTTCTTTGGTTCCTGTAACCTGATTAGGAACAAATAAAGTAAAATTAATCTCTTTATTTGTTGTACAAAGTTGAAGAAATCTATCTTAGTCTTCATTTAGTCCCCAACTAGAATCAAAATTTGATTCTAATACCATTTGCTTTTCTAAATCTTTGATATTTAACCTTAGAATCACTGACAAGTAAACATTCCTAACCTGGGTCACACAAGGAGATGGTAACCTCAAGGTTCCATCTCAAATCTCATACTTTGGTTCTTTATCTGTCTTACTGTATTATGGCAGATTTCAAAATAAATGTGCACATTCAGCAAGGTGAATGCAAGCCTAAATGCAAACGAAGATAAAACCAGTCTACTGTCAAAACAAATAACAGACATATACTATACTTTAAATTATTATGCCTAAAAGTTAGTTCTCCTAACTCCAGAGATGTCTGGGAGCTTTAAAATGGACCGAACCTTTCCCTCATAGACTCTTTGCCTCAGAAAAATAGAAATAGCTAATATTTACTGATGGCTTATTATGGTTACGGTTAGCACAAGCCTAAGAACCAAATATGCATTATGTCAATTAATTCTCTCAACATTATGAGATAGGTACTGTCATTTTCACTTTACTACTGAGAGATTAAAAACACAGGTAGCATAAGTAACTCTTTTAACGTCAGAGCCCACACTCCTGAGAGGTGAAGGAGAATTAATAGTGCAGGGACTTACCAATTCCCTAATCAGACCTGGCATCCCTGTTTCTTCTCAAGAGGCAGCAGTGCATTATTGCGGATGGGGTACTGGACTAGGAACAAAGGGACTAGGGTTTAGCTTCAGGTCTGATATTAAGTCAACATGTGACCTTGGGCAAGCCATATATAACTACTGAGCTTTGGTTTCCTTATCTGTAAAATGAAGGTTTTTATTTATAAAATCTCTAAGTTCCTCCCCAGCACTCAAATTCTAAACTTCCCCAGTATTCAAAAAATCTAGTACCGGTGTTGAGATAGGCTTGCCTGGAAAGTAAATATTTGTTTTCCTACTCTATTACTTTTTTTTTTTTTTGAGACAGAGTCTCACTCTGTTGCCCAGGCTACAGTGCCATGGTGTCAGCCTAGCTCACAGCAACCTCAAACTCCTGGCTCAAGCGATCCCACTGTCTCAGCCTCCTGAGCAGCTAGGACTATAGGCATGCGCCGCCATGCCCGGCTAATTTTTTCTATATATTTTAAGTTGTCCAGCCAATTTGTTTCTATTTTTTTAGTAGAGACATGGGTCTCACTCTTGCTCAGGCTGGTCTCGAACTCCTGAGCACAAACAATCCGCCTGCCTCGGCCTCCCAGAGTGCTATGATTACAGGCGTAAGCCACCACTCCCAGCCATACCCTATTACTCTTGAACCATATTTGTTTTCAAATTCATGACACTGTTGATTAGTGACTTAGAGCTAATGAAAATGTTCATTAAAATCTGAACGTGTTAAAAATAAATGAATTATACGGCTGGGCCCAGTGGCTCATGCCTGTAATCCCAGCACTTTGGGAGGCCAAAGCAAGGGGATCACTTGAGGCTAGGGGTTCAAAACCAGCCTGGGCAACATAGCCAGACCCCATCTCTAAAAAAAAAAAAAAAAAAATTAGCCAAGCACAGTGGCACATGCCTGTAGTCCTAGCTACGTGGGAGCCTGACACACGAAGATCACTTAAGCCTAGGAGTTCGAGACTGAGCTGTAACTGTGCCACTGGACTCCAGCCTGGGCAACAGAGCAAAACTCTGCCCCAAAAAACAAACAAATAACACACAACACAAAAAAAACCATGAACTGTAAATTGACCACACACACAAAGCAATTCTACTCCTAGGTCATTTACCAAAAGAACATGTATGTTTAAAGGTCTGGATGTGAAGGCTCGTAACCGTATTCAAAATAACCAAAAAGTGGAATATCCATTCAGTATGGACATATACATATATACACACACACAATAAAAAGGAATTAAGTATTGATTCCTGCTACAACATGGATCCATCTCAAAAACATTACACTAAGTGAGAGAAGCTAGAAACAAGTTCACATACTCTATAATGTCATTTATATGAAATGTCCAGAGAAGGCAAATTTATACACACAGAAAGTAGATTAGCAGTTGTCTGGGATGAGAACAGGGATTAACTATAAATTGGCATATGGAGATAAAGGACCTCACTAGGTGACGGAAATGTTTTAAAAGTGATAGTTGTAAAACTTGATAAATTTACTAAAAAATCCACACTAGAAATGGGGTGAATATTATCATCTATAAAATATACCTCAAAGTTATGTTAAAAAAGTCAGGAATGCTTGAAAACACTGAAAAAAATACATGATTTTAAAAGATGTTTTGGCTGGGCACAGTGGTTCACACCTGTAATCCCAACACATTGGGAGCAAGGCAGGAGGAAATGGCTTGAGGTCAGGAGTTGGAGACCAGCCTGGGCAACATAGAGAGAATCCCCAACCCCCACACAAAAAATTAAAAATTAGCTGGACATTGTGGCACTTCCAGCTACTCAGGAGGCTGAGGAAGGAGGATCACCTGAACCCTGGAGTTTGAGGTTGCAGTGAGCTGTGATCACGCCACCACATTCCAGTTTGGGCAAAAGAGCAAGATCCTGGCTCCAAAAATAAATAAATAAAAAGATATGTCTATCTTAAGAGCTCCATGTACTAAATGCAAAGAGTTGCTTAAAAGTTCATAAAAATCTTCAAAATTATCCTCTCAGGCCAGTCCAAATTTAAGAAATTTGGTTATTCATATAACCAAATAAGCCCCGAGTTAGTTCCGTAAGTTTAAAAAAAAAAATCTCAAAAAGGAACATCATCATTAATGTATTTGCAGTCTACTTTATTTCCTGTAAATAGGTGTTATTTGGTCAAGCGCTCATTTGTGGTCAAATTTAAATGCTCACCTGAAAGAAATTTCATCAGCTACTTTCTCTTGAGAATCTTCCTCTGTGATCTCATAGCGGCCTGTATAGTTCATTTCCACTCTGGACCCTAGTCTGTCTTTGACAGGTCGTTTCCTTTTGAGATGACCTTGCCCATTTTCCTCTTCCTTTGATCCTATTTTTTTGTCACCATGCATATATACACCTAGTTCCTTGTCTAATTCTTTCGTATGCTCTTGAGATTCCCTCTTAAGTTTCTTAGCGAGCAAATAATTGTAGGTCTCGGATTCTCTGCTTCTGTCGATAGTGCCCTCCATCCCCAAGATACCAAGTTCAGTGGCCACTGCATCTTGATTCTGTTCCTGAAGCACAGCACCCCATATGTTGTTAACCTTCTTTCCACCAGCAACAGGAGGTTTCTCACTGCTCTGGTCAAACTGAAAAGGCTCTGGTTTAGGAGGAGGGTTGAAACATTTCTGTCGCTTGCGTTTCCAAAGAGAGCTATCATCATCTGACTCAGAAAAACTCTCTTCACTTGAATCCACACTTTTAACAGTCCGATAATGGGACACTGGTGCACACGCTGTTGCGGTACTCTGAAAGGTCCTCACAGCACTATCCCCACTTAGCACTTTCTGTAAGTGAAAAGAAATACGATCAATTCCACGAAGCACATTAACTACACCTATCATGTGCTATTTTAAAAAAATTATTTAGAGATGCAACTGGACCATTCTGAAACAGAAGTGATCTTCAAAGACATGTCTGAAACCAATCCAGTCCTCACTTTTTTGAAGTTCCACATGGAATTTGTCAATTTTAAAGCCACACATTCTTATCTCTACTGCTAATACAACACTTAGTTCTAAGATCTCCTTCTAAAAAATTACCAAAGCTCTTAATTCTCACCTTCGAAAGATTTTAATCTTTTCAGTTATTGCCAAAATGAGAATGACATACCTAATAATTATTACTACCAGTTAAAACTGAATTTGTGGCTGGGTGCAGTGGCTCACACCTGTAATCCTAGCACTCTGGGAGGCTGAGGCAGGTGGATCCTTAGAGCTCAGGAGTTCAAGACCAGCCTGAGCAAGAGCGAGACCCCGTCTCTATTAAAAATAGAAAGAAAGTAGCTGGACAACTAAAAATATACATAGAAAATAGCCGGGCATGGTGGCGCGTGCCTGTAGTCCCAGCTACTCAGGAGGCTGAGGCAGGAGGATCACTTGAGCCCAGGAGTTTGAGGTTGCTGTGAGCTAGGCTGACGCCACGGCACTCTAGCCCGGGCAACGGAGTGAGACTGTCTCAAAAAAAAAAAAAAAAACTGAATTTGTTTTCTTTCTTTCCAAAGATACCTATCTAGCATGTGGACACATACACTTCTTTTCTATGGTTCTGTAGCCATATTCCTTTTAAATTAGATAGCAAACTCCTTTAGGTAGATATCTCTGAAATAATACTTTGAAAACTGCAGAGTTCATGGCATTAAGTTTATCAAGTCATGGGTCAATTTACGTAAAACCACCTGAAAGAGACTGAAAAACAAACTATCTTGGTACTAATTTCCTAAGATATTTATATGCAAAAGGTGTCACCATTGCTTTTTGTACTGAACAGTAAGCCAAGTATTTGCTGAGTTTCTATTATGTGCTAGAAACGGGGGTGAGGGGCGATTTAAGTCAATAAGATAGCCTTTCTATCTTCTAATAATAATCACAGCTAACACATGTCAGACATTATCGTGCGCGGTATGCGCCACAGAATCCTTACAACAACCCCATCGGTGGCATATGGTGCCAATTCTATAGATGGGGACAAAAAAAGCAGTAAGGCTAAACAAACCTGCACAGTGGCCGCACCGGGACTCGAATGCAGGCAGCCTGGCACCAAAGCCCTCTCAAAGACATCGCTACTTAGTAAGGCAGTCAAGACAAATTCCCACTTAGAAAGCTGAGAAGCTAATACAAAACCTAGTGTCTCGGTACCGCATGACAAAGACAGACTCGGTGGAAATACAGAAGACCGGTCTCTGAACGGGTTATGAACTTCGTTCCTGGGCCTCGGTTTCCCTATCTGCTTAGGGCGAAAATAAGCACCGCCGGCTGCTTCCGGCCGATGCCCCCATGTTCTACACTTTTAGCAAAATCCGCCCTTTCTTGAAAACCTAGCGGCGCTGGAGTGGGAAACCCGTGACTTCAGGAAACGAAGAGCGGCGCAAGGTAGGCGGAGGCGAGCCGGCCAAGAGACCGCCGAACGCCCGCCTCCAGGAGGCGGCAGGGCTCGCAGATCCGGCCTCGCAGTGAGCTGCAGTGCAGAGATTCGCGAGCCCCCAGGGTACCGCTGCCGTCAGCTCGCCTCCACGAGCCCGGCCAGGGGACTCCAGCCCACTCCTGACTGCCGCCGCGGGGTCCCTCAGCCCGTTGTCCTCGCTCCGGGCCGGAGGACGCCTGCCCACCCCGCACCCTCACGGCCACCCAGCGCCGCACCCCCCCGCAGCCGGGGCTCCGCACGCCCAGCCCACGATCACCCACCTGCCCTTCACACTCACCGGCACCTGCAGCGGCCTGTCGCTGGGCGCGACCGTCATGTCGGAATCCGAGTCGGAAAGCTGTCCATCTTCCATGTCTCCGGCTTCCAGCGCCATCTTCGCGCGGCACGGCGTGGAGGGGAGAGGCGAGAGAGCACTTCCGGCGCGGCAGGAAGGCCCGCCCCCCCGGAGGCTCCTCGAGTGCCCCCGCGCGGTCACAACTGAGCGAGAACGCGTCAGCTTTGCAAATATTCGAGCTACCCCAGGAAAATGGATTCCCGGTAACTTCAACACTTTTCTTCCAAAGTTTGTTTTCGTGCAAACTAAGTATGTGCACGGACCGCGGTCGTCTGGGTTTCCTCCCTTGGCCTCACACCTGTCACCTGGATGCTCTGAACGACCTCCCTGCTTCCATTCTTGCTCCTCCACAATCCACTCTACGTGCGGCTTCCAGGGCAGCCTTTCAGGCAGTACAATCGACCCTCCGTATGCATGGACACGGAACCCGCGAATATGGAGGGCGACTTACTATGCCATTATATATAAGGGATTTGAGCATCCAAGGAGTCCGACAGTAAACTGTACCTGAGGTCACTGCCCCACTGAAATCTTCCAGAGGCTTCCTTCCTGCCAAGTGAGGCCTGAGTGCTCAGCGTGGCAAACAAGGCCCTGTGATCTGGCCATTGGCTCTGGTCCGTGCCCCTGGATAGCTGCTGGTGCGTTGTCATTCCTCAGGCACCCTTTGTTCTTTCCAGGCGAAAGGCGTTTGCAGTTGCTGTTCACTCTGCCTGGAAGGTGGCTTCCCCACCCCCACCCGAGTCTGTGCACAGCTTCTCACGTGATTCAGGTTTCTGACTAAATGCCACCTCAGAGAGGCTTTATCGGGCTTGGTTCCATCACCCTAACTAAAACAGGATCCCCTACCGTCACTTTGGAACCCTTTATGTTTTTCTTCATGGCATTGATGGTTTTACGTGTATTTGTTTTATTTTTTATTTGAGTTCCGCACTAAAATGTCTGTTTTATTCACTGTTTTTTCCCCCAGTGTTCAGCCTAGTGACTTCTTGCACATGATAGGTGACCCAGAAATATTTATGGAAATTTTTTTTTACATAAAT
>NW_012155062.1:4667369-4668297 GCF_000956105.1 Propithecus coquereli | reverse complement strand
TATGATAATTGTAGAATATTATAAAAATTAATATTAGGCAATATAAACTTGTCCTTCTTTTTTAATATTATTTTGTCTATTCTAGATCCTTTGCATTTACATGTACATTTTAGAATCAGTATGTCTATTTTTATATAAAAAAATCTGCTGGGATTATGTTTGGGATTGTACTGCATCTACAGACTAATTTGGGGAGAACTGACATCTCAACAGTATTGGGTTTCCAATCCACGTTCATGGTATATTTATTTAAGTTTTATTTCCTTTGTCTAAGAAATATTTTACAATTTTAGTATAGTTGAATGTCTTTTGTTCTAGTTATTCCTAAGTATTTTATTTTTAAAATCATTGTTATTGAAGCATAATTTACAAAATTTACAAACTCTAAATGTCCAATTCACTGAGTTTTGACAAATGAATACAGCATGTAATCACCACCACAATTATGATATAGAGTATTTCCATCACACCAAAAAGTTCCTTCCTGTTCCTTTGTAATCAATCATCTCTCCCAACCCTCTGGCTCCTGGCAATCACTGATCTGATTTCTGTTGCTATAGTTTTATCTTTTCTAGTATTACATGATTAGCATTCTTCAGTAGGTAATCTTTTGTGTCTGGCTTCTTTCACTTAGCATAATGCTTTTGAGATTTATCCATGTGGTTGTGTTCATCAGTAGTTCATTTCTTTTTATTGCCAACTAGTATTTCATTGTATCAATATAACGTAATTTGCTTATTGATCCATCAATTGATGGACATTTGAGTTGTTTCTAGTTTTTGGAGATTATGAGTAAAAGTGCTATAAATAATCAAATATAGGCCGGGCGCAGTGGCTCACGCCTGTAATCCTAGCTTTCTGGGAGGCCGAGGCGGGAGGATAGCAGCAGCTCAGGGGTTCAACACCAGCCTGAGCACAGCGAGACCCC
>NW_012155062.1:4663670-4667319 GCF_000956105.1 Propithecus coquereli | reverse complement strand
GGCCCCTACATGTGATATTTTGATACAGGCATACCATGTGTAATAAGCAAATCAGGATAATTGGGGTATCCATCACCTCAAGCATTTATCTTTTCTTAGTGTTAGAAACATTCCAATTCCATTGTTTTATTTTAGAGTATACCATATAACTCATTGTTTACTATAGTCACTTTTTTGTGCTATCAAATATCGTTCACTCTACCTAATTATCTAACTATTTTTTTTGCACCTGTTAACGGTCCCCACTTTATCCCTCCACCGCCACCTGGCTACCCTTCCAGGCTCTAGTAACCATCATTCTATTCTCTGTGGCACCTTTTTCACGTCTCCCTGGTATTCCGTCGCACGGAGGTGCCATCATTTAACTAGTCTCTAATAGCGCACATTTAGACTGTAGCCAGTGTTTCCCAATTACCCAGGTGTTGCAATTAACAGGTATTTTTACAAACTTGTTTTATTATTTCCTCAGGATACATTTATAGACTGTATGGAAAAGAATGAATAGGGATTTTTGACATGTGAATTTAAAATCTGGAAAGGAAATTAGAAATCACCTGGTCCAATTCCTTATTTTGACAAATGAAGAGAAATAACCACACAGCTAAGCCATGGAAGAGCTGAGCCTTGACTCCCTGTCTTCTAACTCTTAGACAACTTTATCCTTTATCTTTAGTACTTAGAATTATAATACACCTGTAATTGATTTTTGTATTATATATAGTGTGAGGTAGGTGCCAAATTTCATGCTATAATTAACATTTTTGCTATTTTTTCTTTATCACATATCTATGTATCCCTCTGTCCTTCAATCTATTTTATTTTTTTACCACAAAAACAAGATACAGGTAGTCAGTACTTTTAACTGCTACACATTTGAGCATACATATCATTAACTACATTTCAATGTTTATGGTTCTATTTTAAAAATTGATGTAGAAGCCTGGCTTGGTGGTGCATACCTGTAGTCCCCGCTATGTGGGAAGATTCCTTGAGCCCAGGAGTTCAAGACCAGTCTGGGCAACATAGCAAGACCCTGTCTCAAAAAAAAAATTAGGTAAAATTTATATATTGTAAGATACACAAATGTGCCTTTAATTAGTTCTAAAAAATGCACACATCTGTGTAACACAAATTCCTATCAAGATATGGAACATTGCCATCAGCTCTGAAATTTTCCATATGGTGCTTTTCAGTAAATCCCCATCCTACCCTTTATCATAGATTCATTTAGATTATTCTGAAACTTCATAAAATGTCATTTTATACTCTTGTGGATAAAGCTGCTTTCACTACACTTAATATTTTTGAGATTCACCTTCAAAAAGTATTAAAATGTTCATTCCCTTTTATTGCTCAGTAATATTCCATTGTATGAACATATCGGTTTAGTCATTCTTTTGTTGATGGACATCTGAGCTGTTTCTAGTTTGGGGCTATTATACATAAAGCTGCTGTTTTTGTGTCTTTGTGGACATTTGCTTTTGCCTCTTTTAGATAAATACTTAGTGCTAGTTATTGATTTATTGGCTCAATACCAAATTCATCCATTTTACCTGCTCTGTGAAAATGAATCTGAACCCTTTAAATATCTTCCCTCTGCCAGCTGGCACTGAAGCTTTGTCATTAAAAGGCTCAAAAGAAATATCTCAAGAGAAGGGCTCTGCTGCCTAATTCTCATGTGCTCGCTCACTAGGCCCTTGCAGAGCTCACAGCTTCCCCAGTGTCTAGCTCCTGCAGTGCACCACAGCCAGCTGGCAGCTGGTGAGAATACAGTAAGTTAGGAGGAGGTAAGGTTTCCTTAGGCAAGAGATAGGAAACAAAAACCATTAAAATGGTAAGACATAGCTATCAGCTTCCCAAACCCATCCCCCACCCCTTCTGGGAGTTTTGTAGCAGAATGCCTTTGGGGGGAAACAGCCCCCTTGAACAGCTTTCCCAAGCACCCTAATGGGGTGGATTTCCAGAAAGTTCCAAAGGGCAGATTTCTAGCAAGTTCCACTGGGCACAGCATCACAGCAACTTCTCTGCCATTCAGTGAGCCACAATGTGCCCTCTTCATAACACAAGGTCTGGTTCTCAGCCCTAGGGGGCTCTCCCTTGGGTGCTCTGTCTCAGCCCTAGGTACTGGGTGCTCCTTATACCTGCTATACCTTCACTTCTTTCTAGCCAGTCCCTTATTGCTCCAATCTCTGTTTTAATTAGTAATCCATTTTATTAAACTTTTCCTATTCAAATTACTATGTGGTTTCTCTTTCTTGATCAGATCATACTGATAACAACTTAGAAATGTAATTTCTAGGCTATACAGCAAATGTATGCTTAGTTTTACAAGAAATTGCCATATCTTTTTTGCCAAAGTGGTTGTACCATTTTATATTCCTGCCAATATTGTGTGTGTGGGAACTTCAGTTTTTCTATATGTTTGCAAATATTTGGTTCTTTCAATCTTTTTCATTTTAGCCATTCTGGTGGATGTGTTGTAGTGTCTCATCGTGGCTTTAATTTGTATTTCCCTGAAGAGTAATAATGTGTTTATTGGATGTTTGTATATCTTCCTCTGTGTCTGTTCAAGTTTTCCATCCATTTGTTAAAAATTGGGGGTGTTTGTCCTTTTACTACTGAATGGTAAAAGGTTTTTTTTTTTTTTCCCCAAATGTATTTTGGATATTTATCCTTTTCCAGATACATGTTTGGAATAATTTTTACCAGTCTGTGGCTTGCCTATTCATTTTCTTAACACTGTCTTTTGAAGATTTTAATTTTAATGAAGTCCAAATTACTATTTTAATGGTGTTTTCTTCCTATGTCTTGCCTAAGAAAAACTTGCCTACTCCTAAATGACCAATATTCTCTCCTGTGTTTTCATCTAGAAGATTTATAGTTTTAGTTTTCGTGTTTAAGATTCTGATCCATGTCAAATTAACTTCTGCAAATGGTTATGACGTAGGGATTATTGTTCATGTTTTTTCCATATAGATCTGTTATTCCAGCATCATTTGTTGAAAAGACTTTCTTTTCCTATTGGATAGCTTTGGCATCTTTATTGAAAAAAAAATTTGACCATATAAGTGTGAGTCCATTTTGAACTTTCTGTTTTGTTCCATTGATTTGATTATCCTAAGACCAATATCATACTCTTTTAATGACTATAGCTTAGAGTAAGCATTGAATTCAGGTATTGTAGGTCCTCCAATTTTACTTTTCTTTTTCAAGATTGCTTTGAATACTGGGAGGCTGAAGCAGAAGGATCGTCTGAGGGCAGGAGTTTGAGACCAGTCTGACCAACAGTGAGACCCCACCCCCACCTCCGCCCCCAGCCCCATCTCTACTAAAAATAGAAAAAATTAGCTGACCAACTAAAAATAGAAACAAAAATAAATTAGCTGGGCATGGTGGTGCGCATCTGTAGTTCCAGCTACTTGGGAGGCTGAGGCAGGAGGATCACTTGAGCCCAGGAGTTTGAGGTTGCCGTGAGCTAGGCTGATGCCATGGCACTCTAGTCCAGGCGACAGAGCCAGACTCTGTCTCAAAAAAAAAAAAAAAATTGCTTTAGATATTCTAGATCCTTTGCATTTACATGTACATTTTAGAATCAGTATGTCTATTTTTATATAAAAAAATCTGCTGGGATTATGTTTGGGATTGTACT
>NW_012155062.1:4653493-4662495 GCF_000956105.1 Propithecus coquereli | reverse complement strand
CTCTAGCCCAGGCAACACAGTGAGACTCTGTCTCAAAAAAAAAAAAAAAAAGTACCATTTTGTAGTTGACCAGCAATGAATAGAGCAATAGAACCAATAGAATATAATTAGAGAGAGAATTATTACATAGACAGATTTATTATGGGAATTGGCTCATGGGATTATGGAGACTGAGAAGTCTCACCATCTGCCATCTGTAAGCTGGAAACTGAGAAAAATCCAGTGGTATAGTTGGAGTTTGAGTCTGAAGGTCTGAGAACTGGGAGACTGATGGTGGTAAGTTCTAGTCCAAGGTCAAATGCTGAGAACCAAGTGTGCCAATGGTGTAAGTCCCAGGCCAAGACCAGGAGATCAATGTCCCAGCTCACATGGGCAGAGAGAGAGAATTCTCCCTTCCTCTGACTTTTTGTTCTATTCAGGCCCTCAAGGATTGGATAATGTCCACCTACATTGTGGAGGGCAATCTGCTTTACTCAGTCTACTGATTCACATGCCAAACTCTTCCAGAAACAATCTCACAGACACATCTAGAAATAATATTTGACCGAATGTCTGGGTACCTTGTGCCCCAGTCAAGTTGACACATCACACCGTTTTAGTGCATGTTTAGCTATATCTTATTGTTTTAATTTTCATCTCTCTAAAGAGTAATGACGTTGAGCATCTTTTCATGTGCTTATTTGCCATTTTTATGTCTCCTTTGACAAATGGACAAAGTTCAAATTTTTTGTCCATTTTTAAAAAGTCAGGTTGGTCAATCATTTTATTTTTCTTATTCTTTTTTCTTTCTTTTTTTTTTTTTTTTTTCCCAGACAGGGTCTCACCGTGTCACCCGGGCTAGAGTATAGTGGTGTGATCATAGCTCGCTGCAACCTCAGATTCCTGCCTCAAACAATCCTCCTGCCTCATCCTTCCCAGTAGCTAGGACTACAGGCACACCTTACCATGTCCTGCTAATTTTTTTTTTTTTAAGAGATGGGGTCTCACTATGTTGTCCAGGGTGGTCTTCCACTCTTAGCCTCAAGTGATCCTCCCACTTTGGCTTCCCAGAATATTGGGATTACAGGCGTGAGCTACTGTGCCTGGCTTCTTACTATTGAATTATAAGCATTCCTTATATAGTCTAGAAACAAGCCCTTTATCAGTTATACACACATATGTATATAATCTTTTATATGTATGCATATATTTTCTCCCTGTCTCTGGTTTATTGTGATAATACTATATATATAAAAATAAAATTGTGCTAAATATATATTATTGTGATAATATGATATATATATATGTGTGTGTGTTTATCCACAATTCTTGGTTCATAACTCCCATAGCTCTTATTATTTCCTAAGTGACTAAAAAATAGGCATATCTTTTGTTAAAATATTTGGCCTTTTGTCCTTGGTTTCTGAAATAGCTTCAGAACAGCTTCAGAACAAAAGAGGGGAAAGACAGTTTTTTGTTATGTTGGGGCACTTTAGGCCTCAGAAGCAGGCCTCAGAAAATAGAACCTCTCTCTCTGACCTTCTCCTGCCCTCCTTTTCCCTACTCCTCTTTCTCCCCAAGGCAGGCCATAAAAACTAAAAATATACTCTAATTTCCCCTCGTTTTTCTATCTTGGAGCGGACCATAAAGAAATTCTCTGACTTACCTTGTCTAATTGTAGGTCATCAGACCAATTTCAGAAGAGGTCCTGCCCTGTCCCTGGGAGGAAGGAATACTGCACAGAGAGGCCAAGAAGAATCTAGACAGGCAGGCCTTGCTGGGCTTCCCCACTTGGTCTATTAGTACTAAATCATACCCTTTTTGTCCAATCACATTTCTACATGGTTGTCCATGCTTCAGTCATGCCTATCCAATGAAGTCCCATAAAAGGGCCAAGAGGATGAGGTACAGAGAGCTTCTGGTCAGCTGAACACATGGCGGTTCCAAAGGCTGGAGCACCGGGGAGGGCATGGAAGCTCTGTGCCCCTTCCCTCATGCCTACCCCACGCTTCTCTTCATTTCTATCTTTTGTAGTATCCTTTACAATGAACTAGGTAAACATAAGTAAGTGGTTTTCTGAGTTCTGTGAGCCACCCTAACAAATTAATCAAGCCTAAGAAGGGATCATGGGAACCTTAATATATAGCTGGTTGGTCAAAAACACAGATAAAACAACCTAGGACTTGCAATTGACGTCAAAAGCGGGACTGAGTCCTCGACCTGTGGAATCTGACACCATGCCCAGGGAGGTAGTGCCAAAATTAAATTGGAGGACATCCAGCTCGTGTTTGCCACACAATTGATTACTTGCTTGGTGTGTGAGGACATCCCTCCCACACTTGGTCACAGAAATATTATGTATTAATTATTATAGTGTAAAAACAGAGAAAAAAGTTTGTTTCTGAACACAGTCATCTTTTCATATTTTTAACAATATCCTGTGAGGAGCAAAAGTTTTTTGTTGTTGTTTAGAGATAGTGTCTCTGTCACCCAGGCTGGAGTGCAATAGTGTAATCATAGCTCACTGTAGTCTCGAATTCTTGGGCTCAAGCTATCCTCCTGCCTCAGCCTCCCAAGTAGCTAGCACTATAGGCGTGCACCATCATACTCAGCTAATTTTTTAAAACAAGTGTTTTGTAGAGATGGGGTTTCTCTCTCTTGCCCAGGCTGATCTCCAACTCCTGGCCTCAAGTGATCCTCCTATCCTGGCCTCCCAAAGTGCTGGAATTACAGGAGTGAGCCACCACCTGTTTTAATGTTAATAAAGCCCAATTTATCAATTTTTTCATTTATGATTCATGCATTTTGTATGCTAAGAACACATCGAATAATCCAGTGATTCTCAGGTAGTGGCTAGATGTTCCCCGGGGGACATTTGGTAATGTCTGGAGATGTTTTCAATTGTTACAACATGGGGTTGCTACCAATATCTAGGGAGTGGAGACCAGAGATTCACCTAAACATCCTAAAATGCATAAAACAGCTTCCCACAGCAAAGATTTGCTCTTACGTTTTTCTCTAGAAGTTTTAGAGTTTTAGCTCCTACCTTGAGGTCTATGGTCCATTTTGAGTTAATTATTATATGTGACATGAAGTAAGAGTCAAGGTTCATTTTTTGCATGTGAATATCCAATTAATATACTACCATTTATTGAAAAGACTTTTTCCTCACTGAATTTCCTTTACACTTTCACTGAAAATTGACCATATATGAGGGTCTATTTCTGGATTTTCCATTCTGTTCTATTGATCTTTATGACTATCTTTACTCCAAAGTGACACTTTCTTGGTAATTGCAGCTTTATGATAATTGTAGAATATTATAAAAATTAATATTAGGCAATATAAACTTGTCCTTCTTTTTTAATATTATTTTGTCTATTCTAGATCCTTTGCAGTTTTATTTAAACTTTAGAATTGACTTGTCAATTCTGATATTTTGATTGGAATTGCATTGAATCTATAGATTAATTCAGAAATTGGGGAGGCTATTTTAGCCTGATGCCATTAAACACTGGAATCATATATTATTAATCAACAACTGGAGAGATAGTTTGTAACCTGAAGAGAACGGAATGAAAGGAGGACGTGAATCGTTGGTCCTCTCTGAAGATAATTTTCCCTGTAACCCAGCATTCTTGTTGTAGTATCATTTTTTGCGTGTGTGTGAGCTTGATTAATATGAGTTTGTCCAGAATAATAGTGTCACTTACCAACATATGGTAAATCAGGTTCTGAGTTTTTGAAGTTGAAATAGAATCCTGGGGAGGCAAATCTGTTCAGGTAACATCCCTCTGCCTCCGGGCATTTATGTTTCTACGGGGCTTTGTAGTTTTCAAAGTGCTTTCATACATGGTTCATTTAATTCTGTATTTCTGCTATGCCCCATCAAAATCCATTGTTTCTGATTTTTCCTGAACCCCTGTTGGACAGGGCAAGTGAGTTTTGGAAAGAGGAGATTAAAGAGAGACATAATCCCTATTTTTAGTGCGGGCAGATTCTGGTGCTTCTCTTCCCAGAATTGGTTTAGAAAGATGGCCATGAACCTCTTTCCTTGATTTGAGAGAAGGAAGCTAACATTCCTTGAGAACATCATGCATTGCTCCTAAAATTTAGTGCATCTGTAAATGTCTTTTCATTTTGTTGAATAGCACGGAGAAGAGAAAGAAGAGTGTGGTTTTGGGATACGTGTACAAAGAATCTTGCAGACTGACAGAAAGTGATAAGTAATTAGTTTAAATGGCTGAGAATTAAAATTAGGAAAATTAGTGTTGTGGTCCTCAGGGTCGATGGAAGACAGTAGCTGGGTTGTTGATAGAGATTGCCGACGCTAGATAGGGTATCCATGCTTGCTACTCCCGAGAAGGTGTGTTCACAGGTTCATTCGTTCATGCATTCATGTAAGTGGACATGGGCCTGGCACAATGCTGGGAAATGTGGAGCAATGCAAGAGATAAGTCAGAGATGGTCCTTGCCCTAACAGGAAAAAATATAACATATACAAAAGGAAGCATCATTCATATATTCCAAGTAGTAACTGCAGTTCCTGGTAAGTACTTGATATATGCTGAGTGTTTGTTGAAATCATGTGTGCTATAAGGGTGGAACAGACAAAGCAGAAGCTTGAATGCACAGGTGGAAGGGTTTTACAGGTGGCGAGAACAGCAAGGGCAAAGAAACAGTGGGAGGAAAATACAGGCTTTGTATAGAAACATGAAGTGACTTTGGCTGCAGTGTGGAAAGCCACAAGGCAAGTAGTGAGAAATATTTTGAAAAAGTAGGTTGCGAATCACTGAGGCACCTATTAATCCAATTTATTTGAGAGTGCATGTACATTTTTAACTCTCATCCAAATACTGCTGATTGAGATGTATTTCCCTTACATAGGGTTGGCCGAGCTATTGCGGAAAGAGATGGAGTATGGTGAGGGATAGGTGGAGAGAATATAGGAAGACTGAAAAAATGGAGAAAAAAGGAAATTGATCAACCTGTCTTTTTGTTCTTCAAAAGTAAGAACAGGCCGGGTGCGGTGGCTCAGGCCTGTAATCCTAGCCCTCTGGGAGGCCGAGGCGGGCGGATTGTTTGAGCTCAGGAGTTCGAGACCAGCCTGAGCAAGAGCGAGACCCCGTCTCTACTAAAAATAGAAAGAAATTAATTGGACAACTAAAAATATATAGAAAAAAAATTAGCCGGGCATGGTGGCGCATGCCTATAGTCCCAGCTACTCGGGAGGCTGAGGCAGTAGGATCGCTTGAGCCCAGGAGGTTTGAGGTTGCTGTGAGCTAGGTTGATGCCACAGCACTCACTCTAGCCAGGGCAACAGAGTGTGACTCTCTTTCAAAAAAAAAAAAAAAAGTAAGAACATACCTGGGGAGGATATTTAGGAGGAAATACAATAATTTAATATTTTTCATTACTTAGAAAACTCTAATTTGTAATCTACGAAAGCAGTGAAAACCTCCCTTGGCTACTGCAGGGAGCAGCGGTGTCGCCATCACTTGGAAGCTGTTTGAAGTGCCCAGCGCAGACCCACTGCATTAGAACGTGCGTTTAACCCGGCGATGACGTGCACATTAGTTTGAGAAGTCTTGCTCTAACCCACTGCACTTTGGAGCCAATGTTTTACTGAGAAGAATCCCCAGCCGGTGCCGCGGCTCCGGGCATCTTTCACCGGATGGCGGCGCCCTAGCGCTCCCTCCCGCGGCACGCCCTTCGTTCCAGGCCCGGGTTCAGCTCCCGGCTCCCCCGGAAGCCCCCAGGCCCGTAGGGCGCGGGGAGGGGCGTGTCTGGTGGGCGGGGCGGGGCCTGCCCAATGGGCGCGCTCGCGTGGGGGGCGGGGCTCTATTTCAGCCGCGCCTCGGACCGCAGGCGCGTGTCGATTCCGGGCTCGGTATGTGGCGCCTGCCCCGGGCGCTCTGTGTGCACGCTGCAAGGACCTGCATGCTCTCGGCACCTTGGTACAGGCCCGCCGCCGTCATGTCCACTCTGCTGATCAGCCAGCCCCAGTATGCCTGGCTGAAAGAGCTGGGGCTCCGCGAGGAAAACGAGGGCGTGTATAATGGAAGCTGGGGAGGCCGGGGAGAGGTATGCGGACGCCCGGGAAATCTGTGCGGCAGCTTGGGTGCGCTCCGGGGGCCGGCCGCGCTGGCGCTGTGGGCGGTTGCACTGGATGGCGGGTTTTGAAGCTCCACAGTGAAAGTTTTCTCATTTAGGGTGTCTTTTAAAAACTTAGATTTTTAGGTGCTTGTGTGCTATGGAGATTCGATGTCATCTTGGAGCTGGCAGGGGGCTAAACTTCCCATGCACACTTAAATCCGTATGGCAGAGTCTTGGATCTGTAGTGAGAAACGGCACACACTTGGCGGTGCAATTGATCTTAATTTAGAGCTTGACTGTGGCTCTTCAGATGTGACAGCCGCCGCAGGTAACGTTCTACAGTGTAGTTTTATGTTGTTCTCTTTCCTGAAATCCTTTGGAATTTGCAAGCCCGGACTTGGTAAGATCCTGTTTTCGTTGAGACGTTCTTTGTTCCTCCTTGAGAACAGGATTCTTAGCCTTTCTCTATTGCTCAGAGCTTAACACTGTACCTGGCACCCAGTTACTACTCAATAAAATATAGAATGCAATGGAAAGATAGGGTTATTAGCACCCAAAATTTTTAAAGAAAACTTTTTATAAGCAAATGTTATGTAACATTCAACAAACTTTGTTGAAAGTTTTATATAACGAACCTGCTTTGTTAGAGGAAACACATTTTCCTTTTGGTGATCTGTGGCTGTAGAAGATGCACATGATTTTAATTGTTCCCCAAATCCCTATGTTTCATCCTGTTTTTCTTGTAGGTATCTAATCATTAGGCTCTTTGATAAAATACTCTATCCTGAAGGCCTTTTTAGCTGCACTTTGATTTTCCCTTTATAGTTGCTGACCTGAGGCCTCTCCAGTGGACACAAGCCTTTTCCATGGTTGTCTAGCGGTGGCATCTCTGGCCAGAGGGTCGACAGTGTAAGGGAGAGAAGGAATAAATAAAACTCATCAGTTTGATCTGTTATTAATGGAAAAAGAGGCAAAATAACTGGTTAGTTAAGGCTTTTGTTTATAAACCTAATATTTAGATGGCAAGGGTGAGTTTTGCAGAAAGGTGGTTTCTAATGTCTTCCAAAGAAATTAAAGACTCAAACTCTGTAGAGTGTTTTATTAATATTTGTAGCAAAAGCTAACTTAAAGTTTCCGAGTTTGGATATTATATCTTTTTTTTTCCTCTCTTGTTTTTCTTCCCCCTGTATGATTTGTTCCTTCAATTCAGAAGGGATTACATTTTCTATATATGATGGTCATCTTTCTCTTTTAAGGTTATTACCACCTATTGTCCTGCTAACAATGAACCAATAGCAAGAGTCCAACAGGTAAGTGGTTTTTTTTGTTTTAATTCAAACTGCACAGGGTGTTTTTGCAGCTTTCTTGAGAGGCAGAGCCAATTAGGCAAGTCAGGAGGAGTACAAAATCACAAATGCAATAGAAAAACACAAAATAATAATATGTTTCTTTTTCATTTGACATTTAAGAATGTCTGGGACAGTCTTTCCACTCTTGGGGGGCGGGGCTTGTGTGCCAGCAAAAATGTGAACTATAGAGACTAGGGAGGAGGTCCATTTAAGGTAGTGCTTCTGAATTACCTGAGGATTTTGTTAGAATGAAGGTTCTGATTCCTTATCTGGGTTGGAGCCCAAGTTTCTGCATTTCTAATATACCTCGGGTGTTGCTAATGGATCTTGCTTTGAAAAGAAAGGTTTTAAAGCACAGGTGTATTCTAACTGGATTCTAGCCAGTTTTTGGAAGTGTAGACTGTGAGAATCATTCCCAGCTGTAAATATTAGGGACGCTTAGATATTTTCCAATTCTTTTCCAAAAATATCTGTGTGTTCTAGAATGTCATCTTCACTTCCCTTTCCGTCCCCCTCTCTCCCTAATTCTTAATTTAGGCCAGCATGGCAGACTATGAAGAAACTGTAAAGAAAGCAAGAGAAGCATGGAAAGTCTGGGCAGATGTAAGTATGGCCTTTGTTGTCTAAAGCTCAGAAGAGGTCACCTCACAAGTACCTATTGTAATTGCAATGACATAGATAAACAGGTAGTAAGCAAGCCCGGGGCCTCCTTGTTGAAATGTGAGCGCCTTGGGGGCTGTGATACTGTGTTGGGCCTTCTGCTGTCCTGGGAGCTCCTCTGCTGTCTTCCTAGGACATTCAGTAAATGGGTAGTATTAAGCGAATTAAAACTTTGTTCTGATGTAGTGTAAACTCAAGCTATGAACACTCTTTATTCTCCGCTGAAGTTACTTGTATTTATAATTGAGCAAATAGACACTGGAAGATCTATGCTTAAAATACCTGTTCGCTGCTTTCCTCTCGCCCGCCGGATTTCTCTGGGAGGCAGCATCTCAGCAATAGATCAACATTCCTGGCTTAAAGAGCAATGGCGGCATCTCTTTTCTCAGGGCTGGGGGCCTGCGTTCCTGGACAGTCTGATCAGGCTGCGAGGCAGAGTCTGCCTCCTCCCTTCTCTGCGTTTCCAGCAGGGGTTAAATGAGCAAATGGTGTAACCGTGTCTGGTGCTGGGCTGGCCACACTGGCCTGCCACTAGTGTCGATGGAAAAGAACCCAAATTCTGTAAAATAAAGAGGTTTATTCTGAGCCAAGTATGAGGACCATGGCCCAGAGGTATACCCAAGAAGCCTGGAGCAAGTGGTCTTGCCATGGTTGGGTTACAGTTTGGTTTTATAATTTCGGGGAAATAGGAATTACATGTAAAGTCATAAATGAATACACGGAAGGTGTACATTGGTTTGGCTGGAAAAGGCAGGGCATCTAGAAACGGGATTACATGGTATAGGCGGGCTTAAAGATTCTTTGATTTGTAATTGGTTAGAGAAATGAAGCTTTGTCTAAAGGCTTGGAATGTTTTAAGTAGAGATAAGGAAGTCTGTTAGTCAGAGACAAGCCACTGGCCATAGACTCACAAGATCC
>NW_012155062.1:4633144-4653282 GCF_000956105.1 Propithecus coquereli | reverse complement strand
GAGACTCTGTCTCAAAAAAAAAAAAAAAAAAAGATCCGTTGGGTAAATCGAGGACCTGCAGGTGTGGTTCAAGCTTTGTCTTGCATAGCTTTAGGCCTGTTAATGAGTTACAAAGGGTGTCTCCAGGAAGGGCAGGGTCATGACAAGGCACCTCTGACCTCCCTTCTCTTGGCTAGCAACTCTCAGCTTTAGGATATTTTTGGTGTCCCCTTGGCCAAGACAGGGTCCATTCAGTCAGCTGGAGGGGGCTTAAGATTTTACTTTAGTTCACACTAGGTGGGAGCCAGGCTTCTGAGGGGAGAGTAAGGGATTTCCCAATCCCCCTCCCCCGTCCTCAGTGTGCTTTGTCTCTAGAAAGGGCGGTCAGGAGGGCCTGCCTCCTAGGGGTTATCCTGAGGGTGAAATGAGTTAACCATTTAAAGTGGTTACTGGAGAGCCTGGCACAGGGCAAGCCTCAGTACGTTCGAGTTAAAAAAAAACCTGGGCTGAGGGGTTTGGGGCTGCTGAGCTGCAGTGTTTTCTCTGAGTCAATGGTTGCAGTGGAGTTGCAGGGTGGGTAGGAGAGGAGCAGCCGTCCAAGAAACCCCTAGGCTGGCACATCCTTCTGTTTTATTTGTGGCTTAGGGTTCCCTTATACACAATCAAAAATATCCGTGGACAGAAAAATACCACTTTCATGAGTAAGCAGTTTGGTAGGTAAAGTTCACCATACCTGGGTAGAGAATGTTGTCCAAAATAGTGTTATTTATTGTTTTAAAAATTACTTCTAGGCTAGGTGCAGTGGCTCACGCCTGTAATCCCAGCACTTTGGGAGGCTGAAGTGGGAGGATTGCTTGAGGCCAGGAGTTTGAGACCAGCCTGGGCAACATAAACGAGACTGTGTTTCTACAAAAAATTTAAAAAAAAAATTAGCCAGACGTGGTGGTGACCACAGGTGTCAGTACTCAGGAGGCTGAGGTAGGAAGATCGCTTGAGTCCAGGAGTTGGAGGCTGCAGTGAGCTATGATCCTGCCGCTGTACTCCGGCCTGGGGGACAGAGTGAGACCCTGTCTCAAAAAAAAATTATATTTCTTTATGATCATAAAAGTAATACATATTCCTCATTAGGAAAAAAAAAAGATTGGTGCAATATATAAGATAATCAAATTTAGTCCCCTTACTCTAGTCTCCTCAATACAAAATGGTTATTGGAGTTATGTTTTGGTGTATTTACTTTCAGTCTTTTATGTGTTTATTCCGTAGTTGTGATTGTTATACGTATATATACGCACATTTTGTGTATAAAATTTTGTGACCCGTGATTGCATTGTACACCAGCCTAAAGTTACTAGGTAATTTTTAGAATCATTGTTTTCCTATACGTAGATTTTTTTAAATGAAGTCTTTTTTAGAGCAGTTTTAGGTTTATAGAAAAATAAGTAGAAAGTGCAGAGTTTCCATATACTCCCTCATCCCTTTTCTCCAGTTTCCGCTATTAACATTTTGCATTAGTGTAGCACATTTTTTATAATTGATGAGCCAATATTGATACATTATTATCAGTTAAAGTACTTAATTTGCCTTAGGGTTCATTCTTTGCATACACTGTTTTGAATGTTTGTTTGACTTAATGTGTCTTTTGACCAGTAATGTCTATCGTATGAATATATTTATCCAGGGTAAATACAAACACGTTTGAAAAAAGAGTTTGTGTGAATTCAGGGTCTTGTCTTTTCCTGAACTGTTCTTTAAATCTTTCTTTGCTTTGCCCTGGGGGAGGTAGCTGACGTGATATCTTTCTTTAATACAGTGCTGTACTTTTTTTGTTTTTGCTGTGTCTGCATTCAGGATTTCCTTTGGCAGTCAACTCTTACCCAGCAATGCCAGCCTCTGCACCTGACAACCCTTCTCATACTTCTTGTGCTGTTTAGACCTCCCAATAGAGTGGGGCTGGTAAGGGGGGCTGCTTTCCTGGGTGATAGTAGAGTCCGCTGGGGATCCCACGTGTTAGATTTTGAGTTAAGTGATAGAGTTCAAAGTTGAGGGAGGAGGCGCTTTCTCCCAACTGTGCTTTTGGAGCTCCGGCCAGTAGGGCAGTGACTTAGCGAGGCAGCTGGTGCTTCAGTTAAGAAAGACCAAAGCTTGATCCCCTTCTGGTCTTCACACTTTCCCTCTTCGATCCTCTCATGTGTGAGGCTATCTTTGCTTGGCCCTCATCCTTTTGGCTGGCCTGGCCTGTGTTAGGACAAACAACTGTTTCATTTAATTCATTTGAGTTAAGCCTGGAATTTTTTTTTTTTTTTTTTTTTGAGACAGAGTCTCACTCTGTTGCCCGGGCTAGAGTGAGTGCCGTGGTGTCAGCCTAGCTCACAGCAACCTCACACTCCTGGGTTGAAGTGATCCTTCTGCCTCAGCCTCCCGAGTAGCTGGGACTACAGGCATGCGCCACCATGCCCGGCTAATTTCTTTATATATTTTTAGTTGTCCAATTAATTTCTTTCTATTTTTAGTAGAGACGGGGTCTTGCTCTTGCTCAGGCTGGTTTCGAACTCCTGAGCTCAAACAATCTGCCCGCCTCGGCCTCCCAGAGAGCTAGGATTACAGGCGTGAGCCACCACGCCTGGCCAAGCCTGGAATTTTTGAAAGGGAACATTTTTCTTTAAGGGAAATGGAAACAAAGCGAAACATGTGGATGGGGCAGTTTTTAAAAACTGATTTCTTTCTCGGGGGTACTGAGACTTGCTTTCCTTCACGAGCTGGTTTCGGCATAGAATGCTACTCATTTCTGTGTCTCTGTGTGTCCTCATTTTTCTTCTCTGTCTCTGGTGAGAGGGCACTGGGAGTCTCTTCCTTCCCTTGAGGACAGGGAACTGCTAATGGACCATCTCTTATTGTAAAAAGAAATAACCAGGTAACTGGTAGCTCTTTGACATGGGGATGTCTATTATTTTCCCAAAGGCTCAGCTAATACTTCCTCAGTGCTTTTAGTTTCCGCCACATGGCTGTCTTCGGTGTCCATGTGACTTCATGGATGAATTGTGCAGGGACGAAGACTCTCGTTGCCCATGGTGGGGGAGGGTCTGGGTCTGTCGAGGTCCTGCCATGCTAGGACCCGGCAAGCTCACACTGGAAACATGGCCATCTTCCTCATTTCCTGTTCCTCTCTGATTTCGCTCTCCCCGATGCTAATCCTGGCTTTCTCAACCCTTGCTGCTCCTATGAATCATCTGGGGAGCTTTAAAAAAAAACAAAGATGCCCGGTTTGAGTGGTCTGGGGTGGAGTCTGGTGTAAAAGTTCTGTGGATGGTGTTTCTAATATGTAGTCAGTGTGGAGAATCAGTGCTCAATTCTCAATTACCAAGTCTTGAACGTTTGAAATTGCATTTATCTCTATTGCCACTTTTGTAGTCCAGACAGCCATCGTCTCCTGTCTGGCTCAATGGGCCTCTTGCCCAAGTCCTGTCTCTTTCCAATTCATTTTCTGCAACCTCAACTAGAATGATATTTTAAAATGTGTTGGGATTTCCCCCCCATTTAAAGCCCTCTTGTGATTTTCCCCTGCCCTTTGGATCCTTAATATGGCCCTTTGCAATATGGCCCCTACGTCCCTCTCTTGCCTGTTTGAACTTACAATTTTCCAAAACTACTACACTGTCTTCTCTTGCTCTTTGGCCTTTGCATATGCTCTGCACCCCACCCTCCATGCTTTGCCTCTGTTTTCTCTACCTCTTCACCTGGCAAACACCAGTCATACTTAAGACTTAAGCCCTAACCTCTAAACTTTAAAAAAAGCCTCCTTCCTCCCCATTCCCTTATCTTCGAGTAATGCTAAGTTGACACTCCCAGGTGCTCCGTTATACAATCTAATTCCCCCTTTGTGGCATTTACCACGCTGAACTGTAATTGCCTATTTCTTCTCTCTGCCATCCTCACTGGACCATCAGGGCTACAGGACAAAAATTATAACTGCATTGTTTGCAGAATTCTCGGGGATGAACACAGTATCTGGTGCAGAGAATGTATGCAATAATTATTTGTTGAAAGATTGCTTGAATAAAAGGTGCCCAGAATGGAAGATAAAAGGCCACATGTACTGGTCATGTCTGAGATGAAATTGACTGATTTGGTTAAACTTATAAATGTGCTGGTTAAATTCAATTGAAACATTAGTAAACCCATGCCATGTACTGGGAAATGTATAGAGTCTATGCTGATTCATTTAATGGTACAGATTTTTGTTTTCTGTTTCTAAAAGAGTGCATATTTTGTAAAAATGACAAACATTGCAGACATGTAAAATGTGGACAGTGAAAGTCTGTTAAAATTCCACTCTCTAGAAATAACCACTGTTAACAGCGTGGTGTATGTTCTTCCAAATTTAAGCAAAAGTTTATTTACCATATGCATTATTTTCTTGCTATTATCCTTGTATAGCTCTTAAATGGTTTCCCATATAAATTTACTTCATTCTTTTTAGAGAGTATTTCATTTTATGGCTGTTCCGTAATTAACCAATCATGTGCGGGTGGATGTTTAGATGGTTTCTGTTTTTCTTTACTAGAAACAGCACTGCAATGAATATTGTTGTACCTATACTTTTGCATACTTATGTATAAGCTCAATTTCGAGAAGTGGAACTGTCTAGTCAAAGGGTAGGAATGTTTTAAATGTTAATAAATTGTCAAGTTACCCTTCAGAAAAGCTGTATATATATTTTTACTTTTTATTTTTTTTGAAACAGAGTCTTGGTCTGTTGCCCAGGCTAGAGTGCTGTGGCGTCAGCCTAGCTCACAGCAATGTCAAACTCCTGGGCTCAAGCGATCCTCCTGCCTCAGCCTCCCAAGTAGCTGGGACTACAGGCGTTCATCACCACGCCTGACTGATTTTTTTCTATTTTTAGTTGGTCAGCTAATTCCTATTTTTAGCAGAGATGGGGTCTCGCTGTTGCTGAGGCTGGTCTCTAAATCTTGACCTCAAGCAATCCTCCCGCCTTGGCCTCCCAGAGTGCTAGGATTACAGGCATGAGCCACCACGCCTGGCCTAGAAAAATTGTATTAAGACACAGTTACTGGGGAGAAGCAAGAGCTTAGAATAGCCTCGAGTTCACAGTCAAGCTCTGTGAGGCAGAGTGTGAGCAGCGGTGTGTGTGTGTGCGTGCGTGTGTGTGTGTGTGTGTGTGTGTGTGTGTGAGACAGAGAGAGAGAGAGAGAGAGAGAGAGAGATTGGCTCCAGCCTGGGGGAAGGTTCGTTTTAGCTGTCCTCAAAGGAGAGGTAGAATTGAGAAGAGCTAGAGGAAGTGATGGTCATGTGGGGAAACTGTGTCTCCATTCATGAATCACATCTCAAACTTAATATGTTACAACTTGTACTTTTCGCCACCCCCAAAACCCTGACGTTTCCCTTCAAGTCTTCTTCATTGAACTAACGGCACTCCATCCTCCTAGCTATTCCAGCCAGAGACCAGGGAGTCGTCTTTCGTTCTTTTGTTTCTCTCCGCTCTTTTATCTATTGCATTAGTGTGTCCTGTCAGTGCCACGTCCACGACAGATCCTGCTCCACTTTTGTTTCCCTGGTCACCATTGCAGTCCGAAGACTAAGTCACTGTAATCTTTTTGCCTGTTTGTTTCCTCTGCGTCGGATAGTGATATTTAAAGATAAAGCTAATTATCTTATTCTGTGCCTTAAAAACCGTTAAAGGCTCGGCATTACACCCGGAATGAGATGCCGACTCCTTATAAGCGTCTAGCTTCGGACGTACAGGCCTTCCCAGTCAGCCCCTTTTATTTTGTTTTCCATGGGTCTCTTTTACATGTTCTTCTTTCCCTGGGAAGAATATCCCTACAGCTGACTTTTCCCATTCTTCAGGTTTCACCCTCAGTATCACCTCCTTAGAGATTTTCCCTGCCAATCTTTTAGGTAAAGTAACTTATCCACTCACCTTCCAAACCTGCTGTGTTCTCTGTCTAGTCCCCTTTTTATTTCCTTTGTCTTTATTAGCCCTGATGGCAGTTTGTAATTATTTGTTGCCTTTCCCCCACCCCATGCCTGGTAGATACTAGCTCATTTCAGCCCCAGTGCCTGGCCCTGTCAGTCTTGATGTGATCAAAAAGTCTCCTTTGATGTGACATACTTTGTTCTTTTACAGCGCACATCTAATACTGTGTTACAGACATGAATTTACACTTTGAATCAGACGCTAAAACGCCATTCTTTTCTTAGATTCCTGCTCCAAAGCGAGGAGAAATAGTAAGACAGATTGGTGATGCCTTGCGGGAGAAGATCGAAATCCTAGGAAGCTTGGTAAAGTATTTTTGTAGCACGTGCATAATCCTTTGAGTAGAGAACAAGGCTGTCATGCATTTCCGTGCATAAGATTGTGATTTTTTTTTTTAAGAAAAGCAATTTATAGATTTCAAAAATCCTTTCTTTAGAGGAAAGATAAGATAAATAGGAAAAAGTGAAGGCAATTCTTGTGTTTTAAAATTCTTCAGAAAATAAGAACATACTTTCTTCAGTTTATTACCCCCGCAAAATAGACACAAAATATGTTTTGCTTTCCCACTCTTCAATGTTTAAAATGTGGATTCTGTTGGAAATATTTTACTTTTTATGTTTTTAGGTATCTCTGGAGATGGGGAAAATCTTAGTGGAAGGTGTGGGAGAAGTTCAAGAGTATGTGGATATTTGTGATTACGCTGTCGGTTTGTCACGGATGATTGGAGGACCCATCTTGCCTTCTGAAAGTAAGCCGTGCAGTCAGTTAAGCTAAGAGTTTTGTGCTCTGATGTGTGGAGCGCTCCCAATACTCTGGCTGTGAACAGTTCAGAAACGAGGAATTGCAAGTGGGATATAGATATAATATGTGAAAATATCTTTGATCTTTCTAAGAAATGCAAATTAAAACAGCTAATGACGTTATGTCAAGAGCTTTTTTTTCCTTTTGTTTTAAAGATAAAATTCATGACAAATCTGTGGGTTAGACGTTCTTTTAACCCATGTGGAAAACAACTTGGAAATATACCCAAAGAGCATTAAATTTAAAGCCAGTTTTAAGAATCTAATTTAAGTAAATAATCTGAAATATGACAAAAGTTTATATGTAAAGATGTTCATTGTGGTATTAATAAAAAACATTAGAAATGACCTAAATGTCAAATCATAAGGGAAAATTTAAGCTCATTTTGGTAGACTGTTAGCATATATTAAAATAATGTTTATGAAAATCGTCTTCCTCAAACTCCACGCTTTTATGGAAAGGTTGCATTTACTTATTTTTTATTTTTCTGAGACAGGGTCTTGCTCTGTCCCCCAGACTAGAGTACAGTGGTGTCATCATAGCTCGCTGTAACCTCCAACTCCTGGGCTTAAGTTATCCTCCTGCCTCAGCCTCCCGAGTAGCTGGGACTATCAGCGTGTGTCACTATGCCTGGCTAATTTTCATACTTTTTGTAAAGATGGTGTCAAGCTGGTCTCAAATACCTGGCCTCAAGCGATCCTCCCACCTCAGCCTCCCAAAGTGCTAGGATTATTGGTGTGAACCACTGCACCTGGCCTGCATTTACTTATTCTTAAATTATATTAATGTTAATTTTTTGAAGAGATGATAATATATCAGAAAATTAGAAAGGAGTAACAGTGTAGAGGTTGAAAAGTTTCCCTCCTTATCCTCCTGGCCATGCCATAGTTCCCCATGGACGTAGTGAATATTTCCAAGTTTTTATTTATCTTTTTAGAGCTTTTGTTCACACACAGTCAAGTATGTGTTTTTTTAGAACACAAACCAAAGCAAACGACATTCTGTTCTATACTTTTATATTAAGTAACATGTCTTGGAAATTGTTTCGTATTAGTACATTAAAGGGCTTCCTTTATGGTTTTATGACTTTTGTTATAAACCTATTATAATTTGTTTAGCCAGCTCCAAACTGATGAATATTTAGGGTGGTTTTTAATCTTTTGCTATTACAAGCTATGCACCAACCTTATACTCTGAGAAGGTTTCAGTGATGAGGACAAGAGCTCATGCGATTTGTAGCGTTTGCGGTGTCGATGGAGTGAAACGGGTGACTGAGGGATGGAAGTGGACGCCAGAGCGGTAGCAGCGTTACCTCTGTGTGGCGGAATTATCGGGGGTGGTTATTTTCCTCTTTGTATTTTTCTGTATTTTCTAAAATTTCCATGATGGTAATTATGTTTATAATCAGGGAAAGAAATATTTTTTTAAAAAACAGATCTTTTCTTTTTTCCTTGGAATGCTGGGCAAATTCCCTACTTGCAGAAAGAGTTGGAGGCGCATTTTTAAATGAACAGTTAATGTCCTTAATTAGATAGATAACAGTGATTTCCATCATCCAATATTAATTTTATGTCACCGAACAGTTTCAAGAGGTTTTTCCAGCTAAGAAGAGTCAGTTAACTGCCCATTTGGGGAAGTACATGGGTGCAAGCAGGTAACTTCTTTGATTTATGCCTGCTATGATGTCTTTCTCACAATTAAAATCTTTTTCAGTGGTTTACACACTTTTTCTTTTTTAAGAAATAGAGTACTCATGTCATATATGCAGAGGCTTTGGGTAACTTCGACTTCATTAATTCAAGAAATGCTTATTGAGTATCTACCAGGTGCTAGGTGGTCTACTGGGTGATACTTGATCAATAAGGCACAGTCCCCATCTTCAAGGGATTTGTAAGTTTATAAATTCCTTACATTTTAGGTGGGAGATGAGTAAACAGATAATTCTAATCCAGCGTGGTAAGTACTGGGGGGCGAGGTAGAGGACAGGGTGGTGATTATGCAGGGGTAGCCCCTGACCCAGCCCCCTGGGTGTGGTCAGGAAAGGCCTCCTGGAGAAGGTGCCAAGATAAGACCTCAGGGAAGACAGGGACTAGGGGTGGAATAGTATAGAGCGCTACCAGGGGCGTGTTTGCAACGGGGAAGAAGCCTCTGGGAAAGCTTAAGGTGGGAGAGCGCAGCTTATTTGGGGAGCTGGGTTGCTCAGCACAGCTGGAGGGTGCGGTGTGGGGCTGGTAGGTGGGGCCGAGAGGGGACCCTGGGAACAGGGAAGCTCAGGAATGGACTTTCCCTGACTAGGAGTTTGGCCTTCATCCTGAGGGTGGCTACAGGAGTGATCCAGACACCAGAGTGCTGTAATAAAAGGGTGACGTGGGGAAAGGGGAGGACAGGAGAGGAGGAGGCAGGCCCTGCTAGGAAGAGGCCCTGCGGGCACACCATCTTGCTGAGGATGGGAATGCCTACACTGCAGGAGGGCTGGGGAGCGAGGCCCCCATCATAGCCAGCAGTGTGAGTGTGGCCAGAGAGGTCGGTGGCTGGGACCTCTGCCTTTGCAGTCGGTCTGTGGTTTTAACCAGGCTCGGGAACCATCATATTCCTTTGCTCTGGTTCTTCACTGCTCTTCACTGAATTTTGTCTTTGAAACAAAAGAAAAAAAAGGCTCTTGACAGTGATTAAAATAAGTGCCTTTTAGGCCGGGCGCGGTGGCTCACGCCTGTAATCCTAGCTCTCTGGGAGGCCGAGACGGGTGGATTGTTTGAGCTCAGGAGTTCGAGACCAGCCTGAGCAAGAGCAAGACCCCGTCTCTACTAAAAATAGAAAGAAATGATTGGGATAACTAAAAAATATATAGAAAAAATTAGCCAGGCTTGGTGGCGCGTGCCTGTAGTCCCAGTGACTCGGGAGGCTGAGGCAGGAGGATTGCTTGAGCCCAGGAGTGTGAGGTTGCTGTGAGCTAGGCTGACGCCACGGCACTCATCTAGCCAGGACAACAGAGTGAGACTCTGTCTCAAAAAAAAAAAAAAAAAAAAAAAAAAATCTCCTTTTGATTAAAATAAGCCCCTTGTGGGGTTCTGGGTGACTTTAAAGTTTGTGTTTAAAATACAAATGTTTTTGTTTACATTTTCAGTTTTCTGATAGTGAACACAAAGATCTGTGCAATTCATTCACTCAACATATATGATTATTAGAATCCCCTAACCCCCAAATGAGCCACCTTGTCTTCAACTTGGAGGGCTGGCCCAGGGTTCATCATGCAACATGAGGAACATGGGCCTAGAGTCACAACTCCGGTGTCCTGGTCATGTCCTGCCCTTTGTGAGCACATCACCTAGGGCAGCTCTTACTGTTACTGGCCTCTGAGTGGAGGTTTTTCCAAGTTCTTGGTGTTCATCAGGCAAAGAATTTCAGTATGTACCAGGTAAGCCAAGCAAGTGACAGCTTTTGTTGAAAGGAAAACTATATTCTCAGTAAAGGAAGGGGGGCAGACTCGAAAGAGAGCAGCTGCTCTGGGAGAAGGTGATTTTAAAGCTTTTGTAGTTTTACTGATTGAGGGGAGACATATTCAAGGCAATGGCTTTGGCTTTTACTAAGAATTTGGGTAGTAATTCCTGGAATTCGGTTCTTTTCCATTTTCGTATTTTATATGATTGTCTTGGAACTATCATGGTGATTTCAAGGGCAGAGAAATTTTAAAACCACAGTGTGAATGACACTGTAACTAGCCACAGTTCATGTCAGGTGACAGGGATAGCTGGCAAGCCAGGTGAAGCCAGTCCTTGCCTGTGGTTATCAGCCCCTTTTGTTTAAGGTTGTTTCCTTTAACACCTGCACCCTGCTCAGCCCTGTGTCCTAGTCTCTTATTCTGAAGTTGTCACCTCTCTAAAGTGTCCTTGTCTCCCAGATGCGCTGACACTGCCCTGGTCTCTGCAGAGTCCTGTGAGGTCAGAGGCATAGTGCGTGTCACCGTGGTTCACAGGTAGCGCAGTAATAGCCATTCTGCTGTACGTTGCTTAAAGTACTGGTATCCCACAGCTGCGTAAAGTGATCCACTGTAAGGCATCTGGAATGCCCTCTGGTGTGGTGTACCTGTGTTCTGAAAGTGAAAAATTCTGGACTTTGTTATTTACTTGACATGCCTTAAATTAACATGCTTCAGCACGTTCCTTCCCTCTCCCGTCCTCAGGACCTGGCCATGCCCTCATCGAACAATGGAATCCCGTAGGCCTGGTTGGAATCATCACTGCGTTCAATTTCCCTGTGGCGGTGTATGGCTGGAACAATGCCATCGCCATGATCTGCGGGAACGTCTGCCTTTGGTAAGACCTGCTGGCTTTCCTGTCCAGCAGCTAGAGGGTGATAAAAGTAACCGTTTCCAGGTACTAGTAAAAAGTATTTAAAATACATTGAAGTGTTTTCTACGTACTGTACTCTTTCAGTTAACACATTAAGTCATACCTGCTAGTTGTCAAATGCTGATTTTTACTGATTATGTATTTTAACCGTTGGTAATATGCTTATTTTTTTGGCCCAGCACTGTCCTCCTGTTCCTCCCAGCTCTCTTCCCACCCCATGTGGGTGGCCGACACTCAGTCCTGACACCTACCCAGAGTTAGCATCAGGCTCCACGGGGGTAAGGGCTCAGTCCCCCACAAGACTGTCCCTGCTTCAGGTGTGAACCGCAGCGGGGGTTCCCAGGACACCTGCAGTTCTGGCCAGCTGTCTGTAGGTTTGGAGGTTCCTATGAACCCTTGGTTTCGATAGTTCACTAGAATGGCCCACAGAACTCAAGAAAGCACTGTATGTAATGATAACAGTTTTGTTGTGAAAAATATACGCAGGGCAAGGTCTGGAAGGGCTCTATAGATGTACAGCTTCCATGTGCTCTCCCAGTGGTGTTAGGACATGTCACCCTCCTGGCATGTATCAATGTGTTCGCCAACAAGGAAGCATCACTGCACTTGGGTATCCAGAATTTTTATTGGGATTTCATTATGTAGGCATGAATAAGTAAATCACTGTTGAATTCAGTCTCCAGCCCTCTTCCCCGCCCTGGAGGTGGTACACTGGCCAAAAGTCTTTCTGGTGACCAGCCCCTATCCTGAAGCTACCTAGAGTCATCGTTAGCGTAACAAAGGCACTATTATCGCTCAGGAAATTCCAAGGCGTTTTGAAGCTTCCTGCCTGAAACTGAGGAGAAAGACAGGATACATTTATTATACCGCACTTCTCAAACAGAAAACTAAGTAAACGCCTGTAGGAGGAAAAAAACTTGTGATGTCACAACCTTCTTTTTAAAGTTTGACTTTTTTTCCAATAAAAATTTTATAGTGAATTACCAAGTGATTCTGAGACACTTGGCCAAATGTTCTCATCGATGCTTTAAATTTTTCATTTTTCTGAAATATTTGATAGTAAAAATGTATATTATAGATGGCAAAACAGTTACTTGTTTTTAGCTTTCATGTTCAGTGGAAGAACTTAGTTAAGGAAAACCAGGAAAGTTGCCTTTGGCCTATTTTGCATCTGTTCCACTGGTTATTTACTGATCTTGAATGCAGTACTCCAGTGAGTGTACTCAAAGACTAGCTATAAAACAAGGCATGGTTGGGAGAATAGAATTAATAATTTGGTACCATGTTGCCAAAGGAACCCACGTTTTCCAGCATTCTAATCCAGAAAGGCTAATTATGTAGTTTTCCTTGGCTCTCTGAGCCTCGCAAGGCAAGTCTGATGAATGCAGCACATTGCTAGGTTTCTGCTTCCCTCAGTTTCCATAACTGGCTGAGATTATATAATAAATAGTTCCTGTGATCAGTGCAGCAAGTAGTTTCAGAATTGCTTGGTGCCATTTTTTATGTTCATGAAAGTTTGTAGTCCCTTAGGTCTCAGAGGCATTGAGCTGAAGGATAGATTTCTATTTCAGTTACTAGACCCATTTGTTGTCTAGTTGAACAGAGCTTTTTCTCACAAAGACTTTTGCTTCTGCTTGATAATAAAAGGTATTTATGATTTCTGTCAAATTAAGTTTCTTCCTTTTTTTTTTTTTTTTTTTTAACCTTAAGGAAAGGAGCTCCAACAACTTCCCTCATTAGTGTAGCTGTCACAAAGTAAGTATGTGTGGCTTTCGTTTTCCTGGATGTGGAATAATCTTCAAAGGGTGATTGATAGGCCCCTGACGTTTTAATCCAATGTGAAAGTGTCATATTTTTTAAGCGTGGAATTCGGATAACTTCTTTCTCCTTTGGTTATAATAACATATTTATATCATTTTGCAGTTTACAGATCTCTTCCAGAGCAATATCATTTAACTCTTTGATATCATGCTAGATATTGATATAAATGTGGAACTTGAACCCTTATAGACATTTGTTGTCACTTGGAAAATGAAAACATCTCCAGAGGAGAGGAAATGTTTTTGAAATTTGGGGACTACATTATATAACTATTCAACAAGTGAATAGTTTTGAGAATACATTTCTACCCAATTAATACTTTTATTGCTTTTGCTTAATAGACTGCTTAATTAATTAATTAATTTATTTGAGATGTAGTCTTGCTCTGTCACCCTGCCTAGAGTGCAGTGGTGTGATCATAGCTCACTGCAACCTAAAACTCCTGAGCTCAAGCGATTCTCCTGTCTCAGCCTCCCAGAGTGCAAGGATTACAGGTGCTGAGCCACCACGCCTGGCCTTAATAGACTGTTAACAAAACAGAAAGAACTGGTTATTATACTAATCCACTGATTCATCTCACACTATTTAAAGTATATTGTGTATTTTGGTTTAAAAAGTTATTAGTGTTTTACTCATTTATATTTGAGAACTTGACAGCTCTGATTAGGCCATAA
Source organism: Propithecus coquereli (assembly GCF_000956105.1). NCBI lineage: Eukaryota > Metazoa > Chordata > Mammalia > Primates > Indriidae > Propithecus > Propithecus coquereli. The sequence goes on along the minus strand of NW_012155062.1, from coordinate 4,639,663 downwards.
AGCTAGTGTTGTTAATTTATTATTTTGGAAGTTAGAGGACATATAGAATAGGGTGCCTTCCCATGTAGGTGCAGCATGCGCTTTTGATGTTCCTTCATTGGTTGCATGGTTTGTATTCTCTGATTTAAGAATTGTTAGTGGAGAACTTATGGTAGATTCTGTATGAAAGAGGGTTTTTAATGTTAGAAGATTATTTAGAACAGTGGCTTAGGAATTAAAAAGTGGGCTGAAAAAGAGAGGGTAGTATGTATTAATATTTAGCTGAAATAAATATGCGATATTGAGGAAACAATATCCTCTAAGGCAGGAGTGTTCAAATGAGATATTAAAACACATCAAAATGATGAGATTCTGCAAGCAATATTTTAAAATAAGTTTTTTTTTTAAAGAAGAGAATAGTTAATGTGGACATAGCTGACTTGCCAAGTGTTATTAAGTAGCTGGTTAAAATATTATTCATTTGTACTAGTTTTGCTTTAAGCCTTTTTTTTTTTGTTCTGTTTTAAATAGTATGAAATGTTCATATAGCACTTTTAATATATGCTGGTTGATATTTTTCAGAGAATTGGAAATACCTGATTTTGCAATGAAAGATAATAAGTAAAATGCCGAATTTTGCTGGAATTAACCAAGGGTGGTACAGTGCCTACTGGGAGGTCTTCTTAAATTCAACTAAATGTTCAGGCTCATAAGATGACTGCAGGTCACACATAGTCCCTCTGTTTATTCAGAAGGATAGAGGACAGGAACATGGTTTGCTAGGAGGACAGCATCAGGCCTTTGTCTTCAATCGGTGTTCTTGTCGTGGTCACGCAGGTGCAAGGAGATGAGAGCCACGTTGGATAGGTGTAGGGGTTACCCTGGCTTAATAGCCTAATGCCCCACAGACACCAAAATCTCTCACAGCAATTCTATAGCCATAGCTTTCCGGTGCCACAAAGGACATGCAGTTACAAGTGTCACTGCACTCAGGGAAGGCCAAAAAGCATGGCATTTCCATTTATCGTTCACAGATAGTTATCCTAGTTCAGATGCAGTTGAACAATCTGGTCATGTTTACTGTAAGCCGTGTTGTCTAAGTAACATCGTTGATGCTCTGACATTTGTCAGGTAACCTGGGGAACAGAGCTATAGTTTAACCTAAGATTAGATTCCCGAGCCTCAGGGGAAAGGGTTTTGTTAACCTTTACCTACAGGCACAAAGCAAAATCCTTGCCCTTAAAGAGAGTTACATTTACTTGTGCAGACAGTATATACACCTTAAGTCCCACAAAAGAATTGTACAACCCAAAACCTGGTCTTGGACGTGATAGCTGCAATGCATGATCCTTGATTGGACCCTGGATTGGGGGGAAGAAAGAAAACACTTTAAAGGACATCTTTGGGGACAATTGGGGAATTTACTTAGGTATAACAATGGTATCTTTTCTGTGGAAGTAAGTGTGGGATTTGGGTCTCTTTGAAAATTAAACAAATTGGAAAATAGCCAGCAAGTCAGCATGATTCATAAATAGAACCTTTGCTCTATTGGTTCTCTGGAAGCTCAGAATGAATGGAAGAATCCTGTTTCAGAGAAACCAGAATTACTTGAGCCATTTGTAGCTCGAAATCATATTTAAGTGACATTTAACTATGTCTTATTTTAATTGTGACAGCTTAAGCTGTAGGAGAGAATGCTTTGCTTGTCCACAGTGCTTTAGCCTGAAGGACACTGATACTTTCTGACTACAGTAGTTTTGTGTGAAGCCAGTGGACACTAGTCATGAGCCTCTTCAGGGTTTGCAGGGCAGACCCCGCTCCCTTTGTTGTCTGTCCTTGGCATCTGCTCTAGGTTTCGGGGGCCTCTTCTTCCCTGTCTCATCCTTTACCATTTCCCTAACTGAGCCTTGCTTTGCAGAGGTGGGTTCAAATCTCTCATTTACTGTTGGGAACTACTTCTAGTTTTCTTTATCTTTCTAGGTCTTACCCCTTTTTTATTTCCTTTTTATTTCCTTTTCTGTTTCTTCACTATCACTTTAATGGATTTGTGGTGGGAGACCTAAAAAAAAAAGCCTGGGACCAATCTGCCATGTGGAACGAGACGTGTCTTCATAGTTTGGCAGGAAATACTAAAACGATGATCACTTGAACTACCTGAGCAGTGCTCCATGTCTTCTATTTATGTTCTATGTTCTTTTCTCCTTCTTAATATTCTTTTAGAAAAAAGGAGTTCTGCTACTAAGTGTTTGAAAATCTCCTCTATGTGAGGAGAAATCCAGGTCTTAATGTTTGAAGGTAAAGTCTATATGTACTAAGAGGGTTCTTAATGTTAGAAGATCATTTAGGAACAATGGTTTAGGAATTGGAAGGTGGGTTGGAAAAGAGAGAGGGTAGTATGTTTGAGGGGTGGGAGAGAAAGTTGGAGAAAGGAGAGGTGGTTGGAGTTTTGTTTCTCATTTTTAAAAAAATGTCCTAAGAAATTAAATTGTTGCCTATGTAATTACTTTTTCCTTCCTAGGATAATAGCTAAGGTTCTGGAGGACAACAAGCTGCCTGGTGCAATTTGTTCCTTGACTTGTGGTGGAGCAGATATCGGGTAGGTTAATAGGCTAAGAGCATCCTTCTGTTGAAGGACTCCAAGTTGACCAACTAGAATCATCTTTACTAGAAGAACAAAACAGCTAAGGAAATGAGGATGGTTCTCTGGAAACATCATGATTACGGACCTAGTTGGGCTCTTTATTAATGCATAACCTCTGTTGGAAGATGAGTAAGAATTGTCTTTTTAATTGCTCAGAGCTGCTGTTCATAAGGTGTTTATATCCTGAAATAACAAACTGCTGTAATGGTGGGCGGTCTGTGACTTCCTGACACTTGGTGTATAAAGGTGTTTACTTACAAAGCAAAGCTATAGAATTGTAGTCTGGGGTCTTACTCCCTCATGAGGAGCTAGCCTATTGCCTGAGATCTTCAGCTGACCAAAAAAAGAGAACCCTGGGAACACAGCCTCGTATTTTATTTATTTATTTATTTTTTAAACTGTCATGCAATTCACATATCATAAAATCCTCCCTTTTGAAGTGTACAATTGAGTGGTTTTCAGACTACCCTGTGCCACCATCACCACTATCTTATCCCAGGACATTCTGATCAGCTCAGAAAGAAACCCCATACCCATTAGCAATCACTTCCTGTTCCCCTCTGTCCCCAGCCCCTGGCAACCACTGATGTCCTTTGTGCTTCTATGGATTTGCTTATTTGGGATGTTTTGTATAAATGGAATCATGTAACATGTGGCCTCTCTGTCTGGCTTCTTGGCGTAACATCACAGCCTCTTTGAGGTGGAACTGACTGTCATTGCTCCGAACCATGATGAAAGCTGAGGTGGTTTTTGCCAGCTTAGGCTTTGACTCGGTGAGGTTTCCGAGGAGTCGAGTCTTATAACCCGTACTGCTGTGGCTAAAGTGTTTGTCTACTTCTAACGCTTTCAACATACTGCCGTACTTACTGAGCAGTTTCAAAAAGGAGCAATAAGTTATCATTTTTTTCATATAGATGAGAAAGTAGTGGAAAATACAATTCCCGAATATGCAGTACATAGTGAAGTATTACCTAAATGTCATTTAAAACATGAGTATTGTATCCTTTGACCTACTCTATTCTTGCTCTCAGGCATCCAGTCCTTTGTCTTGGCTTGGAATAGCTCAGCTAATTAGAGTGGCATATACAGGAGCGCTTTAAGCAGCAGCCACTTTGAGTGTCAGTGCTCGTGTTTGCTGGGTTGAACCTGGGGAGACCTCCCTAGGTAATCGAGTCACGCTGTCCAGCCCTATGTTGGCCTGCTGCTGCCCCGCTTGGCTCACACTGAACCGTTTGAAGCTCTGAACAAAGGGGTTCAAATCAATAGTGTCTGATCTGCATTCCTTAGAAACCAGTGGAAATCCTAGCATAGCCTTTGTAAGTCAGCTTCCATGAGGAATATTTTAGGATATTTCCCTATAGTCTTTTAAGTTTTTAATTCTTAAAGAAACTACACAGTGGGTTGAGAGTCTGCGAAACATCTGGAATGCTCAGCAAGGAAATGCTAAGATTCTAGCATCCAGTCAGGCACTCAGTATAAGAAGGACTGTCTTCCCTGACAGCTTCCTCTAGGTGATGTCTGTTTCCAGAGTACTCACAGAGCAGGTCAGCCTGTTCTGCTGGATGGCTCTACTTGTGAAAAATTTCTTCCTTTATCATGAAGATCTCCCTTGCTCCCCGGGGATATACTTTCTTGTCCTTTGCTTTCCGAGGGCGCACACCAGTGTTTTCTCGGTGGGTACCATTAGGTGTTGCCATTGCTGGGTTTCTCTGTTTGGGTGACCGTGTCTTTTCCCCTGCAGCACAGCAATGGCCAAAGATGAGCGAGTGAACCTACTGTCCTTCACCGGGAGCACTCAGGTGGGAAAACAGGTGGCCCTGATGGTGCAGGAGAGGTTTGGTAAGTATTGGCTTTCTCGTGAGGATTTTAATTCCCTCAGAAGTAGGGATGTGAAATCTAAAAGTTGAGTGTTTTTTTTTCCTTTGACCTTTCCGTGGAGATACTGGCCACGTTTATTTGAATGTTCAAGTAAAAGAAAGGGCTGTAGTTAGTAGTAGTTGAATGTTAGGGAAGTCCCAAATTTAAATAGCATAATTTGGAAAAGAATATCATGTTATCTCTAAATAATGATAGTAAAATGATATATAGATATTTATCAAATTCTACTAGACCTGTTTGGCAAATTAAAAAATGGCAAATCATTATTTAAACAAGACCAATGAATACAGGACCTAGAGTGGAAGACTTAAGTCTGCTCTTCTCACGTTTGTATTTCACCTGTGTATGATTGAAAAGGGTTGTATAGACATAGCTGCGTGTACTGTACTGTACTTTACGGCTGACTTTTTTTTTTTTTTTTTTGAGACAGAGTCTTGCTCTGTTGCCCAAGGTAGAGTGCCGTGGCTTCATCATAGCTCACAGCAACCTCGAACTCCTGGGCTCAAGCGATCCTTCTGCCTTAGCTTCCTGAGTAGCTGGGACCACAGGCATGCGCCACCATGCCCGGCTAATTTTATATATTTAGATTTTTAGTTGTCCGGCTAATTTCTTTCTAATTTTCTTTCTAACGGGGTCTTGCTCTTGCTCAGGCTGGTCTTGAACTCCTGACCTGAAGCGATCCACCCGCCACGGCCTCCCAGAGTGCTAGGATTACAGGTGTGAGCCACCACGCCCGGCCACAGCTGACTTTTAAATTTTTCAAGGATAGCATTGACCATCAATTTTTGGCTATTATGCTGAATTTAGACTGTAACCCCAGCAGACGATGAGACTTGACTAGTTAATCTGCCAGCCATTTTACTATGTAGGCATTGCTTTTAAAAAGCAAGTTTATGAAAAACTATTAGAAATGAAATTCAGAAAACAATTCCATTTACAGTGGCATCAAAAAGAATAAAATACTTAGGGATAAATTAAACAAAAGAATTAAGTTTTTCACATAGAGCACTACCAATCATTGTGAAAAAAAATTAAAAATGACCTAACTAAATGGAAAAACATCCCATTTTCATTTCTTGGAAAATTTAATATTAAGATATCAGTAATGTCCAAGTAATCTACAGATTCAGTGCAATCCCCATCAACTGCCTGTTTTATTATAGTTTACAACAATTGACAAGTTGATCCTGAAATCCATACGGACATGCAAATGGCCAGAACAATCTTGAAAAAGAAGCACAAATTGGAGGACTCTCACTTGCCAATTTTAAAATTTATTGCAAAACTACAGTAGTCAGGACTGTGTGGTACCAGCATAAGGACAGACATAAAGATCAATGGAGTAAAATTGAGAGTCCAGAAATAAACCCTTAAGTTTATGGTCACCTTATTTTTGACAAGGATGCCAAGACATTTCAGTGAGGAAAGAATAGTCTTTTTATCAATCGGGACTGACATGACTAGATATTCAATGCATAAGTATGAAACTAGACTCCTATTGCATCCTGTACACAGACTGAACTCAAAATGTATCAGAGACCTAAATGTAAGAGCTAAAACTATAAAACTCTTAGAAGGAATTATAGGAATAAGTCTTTGTGACCTTGGGTTAGGCAATGGTTTCTTAGATATGACACCTAAAGCACAGACAACAGAAACAACAAAAAAATAGATAAATTAGATTTCATCAAAATTAAAGACATTTTTGCTTCAAAGGACACCAGGAAAAAAGTGCAGAGGACGATCTATAGAATGGCAGGAAATATTTGTAAATTACATACCTGATAAGGAACTTGTTTCTGGAATATATAAAGAACTCTTAAAAGTTAACAGTATATTGGCTGGGCGTGGTGGCTCATGCCTGTAATCCTAGCTCTCTGGGAGGCCGAGGCGGGCGGATTGTTTGAGCTCAGGAGTTCGAAACTGGCCTGAGCAAGAGCGAGACCCCGCCTCTACTAAAAATAGAAAGAAATGAATTGGACAACTAAAAATACATAGAAAAAATTAGCCGGGCATGGTGG
>NW_012155062.1:4630504-4633094 GCF_000956105.1 Propithecus coquereli | reverse complement strand
TGTTTAGTAAATAGTTTTTTTTTTTTTTTTTCCATTTATATTGTTGGGGAGGGAAACACAACATAAAAATTACCATCTTAACCATTATTTTTAAGTACACGGTTTGGTAGTATAAAGTACATTCACATGGTTGTATACCTGATCTCTAGAACCTTTTCATTTTTCAAAACTAAAACTTTATATTCATTAAACACTAATTCTTCCTCCCCCCTCTCCCCAGCCCTTGGCAACTACCTTCTATTTCTATTATTTTGATCACTTTAGATAACCTCATATAAGTGGAATCTTACAGTATTTGTCCTTTTGTAACTAGCTTATTTTACTTAGCATAACGTCCTTAAGGTTCATCCATGTCGTAGCATGTGACAAGGCTTTCTTTTTAAAGGCTGTGTAATATTCCCTTCTGTGTATACACCACATTTTCTTTGTCCATTCCTCTGTTGCTGGACACTTGGGTGGCTTCCACCTTTTGGCTACTGTGAATAGGGCTGCCATGAATATGGGTGTACAGATGTTAGAGTTCCTGCATGTAATACTTTTTCTCAATACATTCCAGAGGTAAAATTGCTAGATCATATGGTAATTCTATGTTTAATTTGTTGGGGGGATCACCGTATCATTTTCCACAGTGGCTGTGGCTGCCCCATTTTACACTCTTTTTTTTCTTATATAATTTCATATTTAAAGTTATAAGACTAACATGGAGTCCCGATATGCCCTTTAATCAAATTCACCAACTGCTTACATTTGCTTTATCACTTTCTCCCTCTCCAGCAACATACATGTGCATGCACACACACATTGTGGGTGCATGTAATTATTGAACTGTTGGGAGTACGTTGGAGACACAGTGTCCCTTTGCCGCTAAATATTTCACTGCATTTCCCAAGAACATGGACAGTCTCTCACACAACCATCGTTATGATTATCAAAATCAAGATATTTGACATTGATGCAATAGTCGTGCTACTTTATAAATCAGAAAATCAATCAAAAACAATTGGGATAGGCCGGGCGCGGTGGCTCACGCCTGTAATCCTAGCTCTCTGGGAGGCTGAGGCAGGCGGATTGTTTGAGCTCAGGAGTTCGAGGTTGCTGTGAGAGTTCAACAATATAAAAGATAAATAACCCAATTAAAAAATGGACGCTGGGCTGGGTGCGGTGGTTCACACCTGTAATCCCAGTACTTGGGGGGGCTGGGTGGGAGGATCGTTTGAAAATCTAGGCGTTTGAGGCAAGCCTGAGTAACATAATGAGACCCCCATTTCTTCAAAATATATAAAAAATTAGCTGGTCACGGTGGCGTGTGCCTGTAGTCCCAGCTACACAGGAGGATCGCTTAAGCTGAGGAATTTGAAGCTGCGGCGAGCTGTGCTGTTGCCACTGTATTATAGCTAGCCTCGACCTCGTCTCCAAAAAAAAAGAACAAAGGGCGATGATGGATTTGAGTGGAAATCTCAAATGGCCAATTAGCACAGGAAAAGATGCTCAACATCATTAGTTCTACTCCTCCCAGTAGCAGATTTTATTTCATCTTCTCATCCTTCTCCTTTTTTCCTCCTTCCTGAAAGCAGTAGTTTGTTCTTGCTTAAGTAGTATCATTAGTAGTAGTATAATTTTTTAAATGTATCTGCCTTTCTTAAGTTGTAGATGGTTTTCTTAGAGGGCATTCATGGTTAAGAGTGGGATGAGAGAGCAACTGATAGAGAATTGGAAGGATGTAGAAAGTGTAGGTCCTTCCTTGTCTGCCAAGTATCACCTGCAGCCAGACAGGAGAAGCTGATACCAGACATAGAAGCTTCTAGTTCCTTCTTTTTCTTCTTAGTACCTAGCATAGTGCTATGCTATAGCGAGCAAGCTGTCATTAAATCAACTATTACAACAGAGACTAGAGCTGGTGTAGCACTTGCTGGATTTGGGTAATGACAGCCACATCCTTCATAATTAGTACCCACTTGATGCTTAACTGTTTCAGAGTGATGGAAATGAGAACATACTCTCTTACACGCCTGTCATGTGCACATGTCTGGTATCACAAAAGTTCTTACATAGAAGCTGATTTTGAAGTGCACTTAAAGACATTTATGTTCAGAAGATCGGTAGTAAACATACCTCAAAAACTGAGGCAAACCTCATATCTTTATGCTGGGGAGAGCAAGGTAAGAAAGGCATTCATAGCCTGCTGTATAACTTTTCTGGAATGCAGGTTGGCAATGTATATAAGCAGCCCTAATGTTCATACCCTCTGGCCCTGACCTAAGTAGATTGTCAACAATGAATATATTCAACACTGTAGTTATGAATATATTAACACAAGTAGCTAAATAGAATTTAGTGTGCTATCATGATGGAATACTGTGGAGTGGTTTTTTAGAGTTTTAAACAGCTCTTAATAATGTAATGGAAAATGTATAAGACATTAATCAGAAAATAAAGTAAAATTAATTAGAAAGTATAATCTCAATCAAATGTAAATGCACAAGGAAAAGACTGGAAGACACTATACCAAATTGTAGGGAGGGATTTTGTGGTGGCCTTATGGGCCATGCTTTTTTTTTTTTTTTTTTTTTTCCATTTATATTGTTGGGGA
>NW_012155062.1:4600871-4628284 GCF_000956105.1 Propithecus coquereli | reverse complement strand
CATGGTGGCACATGCCTATAGTCCCAGCTACTTGGGAGGCTGAGGCAGGAGGATCGCCTGAGCCCAGGAGTTTGAGGTTGCTGTGAGCTAGGCTGATGCCACAGCACTCTAGCCAAGCAACAGAATGAGACTGTCTCAAAAAAAAAAAAAAGATTGCTTAATTCTCTTTTTTAATTGTTTGAATTTGTAACAAAAGGAAATAGTCTAACTTCTGGATAATGTAGTGAAAATCAGTAGGTTGAGATTTAATAGAAGCATGGCTTTTGCGATAAAAAGCAAAGCTTGCTGATTTCTATATTGCCATCTCATCATCTTCGTCATCATGTTTAAATGCCTAGATATTTATACCAGAGGTATAAAAAGTATATGGTGAAAGGTTCATTCCAAATGAACTTCTAATCTAAAGAGAGACTTCATTAAAACATGTGGTTAGCATTTAGTGAGCACTGGTGTCTACTAGGGACTGTGCTCGGCTGTTTGGTATGCATTATTTCATTTAATGCCCGCCACAAACTTCTGAAGAAGATACCATTATTAATCTTATTGAAGGTTACTCTGAGACTTAAAATGATTGTGTATCTGAAGTGACAAATGCTGACCTTTGTATCAGCAACCTGGCATCAGAGCACAGATCTTTCCTTAACTCCTTGCTACTATCTGTTAGTACTGCAGGCATCATTACCCCATTTTACAGATGAGGAAACTGAGGCATAAAGGTTAAAATAGTACAACTAAAAAAGTGGTGGAGATGGATAAACACTATGGTCCGTTTGCACCAACTACCCTCTTAACCATCATGCTAGCCTGAGGAGGCTTGGCAAGGACAACATGGATGCTAGGAGGGAACTGTGATTGTAGGTTTCTAGAAGGTATAAGAAGGGAGGAATTACAAATAATATAAGTGGAAAGATTAACTTTGTAAAGATTATGCTGATTTTTCCTTCTGAGAACAGAGGTGCAGGAAGGAATAGATAAAAGTAGAGAGGAATTCGGAAGTGATTTTGCATTGAGGAAGTGCCAAAGGGCCTTGGATGGAGTGCTTTGAGATTTTTTTTCCATGAGGTGAGGTCAGCTGGTGCAGGAGTAGAGAGCAGAGGTGTTTCAAAGATTTGGAAAAGCTTCTGTAGGGCAGCAACAGAGAATCTCCTGATACAAGCAAGTGCTCAGATGTTGCTAGCGAGGCCATGGTCAGAGGGGTATGTTGTCCTCTCTAATGATCTATGGGCCCAGAAAAGCTGACATCAAAATAGGCCATGGGATGAGACTGCAGGCAAATTCAGAGGAGTCTCAGTCTGTGTCAGGAGCTGAAAGCTGGACGATGAAGAGGTCAGAGGACTGAGAGCCTCAATTTACCTCTGTGCTTGGGTAAAGCTCATAGAGCTCATTGCTTTGTTTTCATATAATCTTCCCTAGAAGAAAAATGTGCCTCTCCCCCGACACACATGTGTCTACGTCTCTGAGATGTTAATATGCTTACTTTATAACAACAGTTTTCACATTCTCTGACTGTACTTATTTTTTCTTTTATTGATATATAATATTTTGCATATTTATGGGTACATGTGTCACACTTTTTAAAGGCATTGTTTTATACCAGTTAATAAGGTCCTTGTCTGCCTACTTTGCTGCACTGACGGGCATGTTTGTGCCTCTCTAAGCTTTCGAGGATGCGGACCTCGGCTTAGTAGTTCCATCGGCTCTCTTTGCCGCCGTAGGGACGGCCGGCCAGAGGTGCACCACTGCGAGGCGGCTGGTGAGTTTGTCTGCATGGGTGCGTGAGATTGTCCTGCTCTTCAAACATCACTTTTTAAACAAATTCTGCTATTAGGGAGGTGTCTTAGAAGAATTGCTAGAACGATGTCTGCCCTAGACGTGGCTTGCAGATATGTGGTCTTTAGTCTCCCTTCTGTGCTTTGGCAGGTGTTGTTAATCTACCAGTGATCTGCCTTTTTTCCTGCCCCAAGCTAACAGGGATCTCATTGGAGATGAGACCTGTTTTCAGTCCTACTCTTAGAACTATATGGACAAAGTCCGGTGTCACTTACACAATAATACAAGGTAAAAATTGAAAAATTCTAAAACATTTAGCTGAAAGGTAGCCTTGCTCTTTTATAAAAACATTTTAAGTAGTAACACATTTTAAAGATTTAAATTTTTGGCCTCAAATCTTAAAGTGACATGATTTACTGAAAAAGCAAATGACTCTGGGTGTGTGTGTGTTCTTTCTATATAAATATATAGTCTGCATATGTACATATAGGAAAGATGAATATCAAGTGTATATAAGGAGATGTGGTTTAGCTTCATTGTAGGGTTTGGGAATTTTAATCTCTAATATTGAGCTGGATTTCAGTTTAATATGAAGTACAACCTGGATTTTCATGACTCTTAACGGTATAGAAAACTGTGGTATAACTGTATTATAAGTTTTGATTAGGTACATTTGCCACTTTTTATTGTTGAATTTTCCTTTTGTAATTCAAAAAAGTTGAATTACAGAGCCATTGGCTTTGGGTTTCTGCCCTCATTCACAATGAGTATGTACAAATTCTTTATAAGATTAACATAATCTAAATTAATTAGAATAAGATAAAAGATGTATGAAAATTCAGTCTTTACCTTTCTCACACTTTTCATATTTATGTTTTCCTGTGTTTTGCAACAAATGAAAATCTTTATTTTTACATTACTCAGCTGAAGTCCTCAAAAAATCTGACAATGTTCATAAAGTATTTATAATTTATTGAATTTGTTTACCATAAACATTAAATTACATTAAACATTACATTAAAGCAAAGGAAGAAACGGGTACTCCAAATGATTATACCTTTAATCACATGTGAAATATGAAATGATATGAAAGCCAAACATTTCTCTGTTCAGCCAACTTTTATTTTTCCTTTTTGTCTTGGGGCAAATATACATAGCCATGCTTTGTATTTAATGTTAGATATTAATGGATACTACTAGTCATTGCCCAAGTTGATTTCCATAGGGACAATTAGTGGAATCTATAAAACAAAATTCCAGTACTACAGACCTCTCCATGACTAGTTCTCCATTGACATAATGTCAATTCATTTGTCACCTGGAGAATGGATGTCAGCCCAGAGAATGGGTGGTTTGGTGAGTTCACCTCTGCCACTGAAAACGTAGCACAGACCTCACAACTACCCAGAGTGCAAAGGTCGCCCTCGTCTGATTAAGAGCCTCACTCTGGAGACCCATGTGGCCTGAGGCTAAGTGTATGTGGCTTCCCACAGTGGCCGTGACTGTTGCTCTGTGTTCAGACGGGGTTACAGTGTGGGACAAGTGTACCTGAGGCCCTCTGCTAATTAAGACATCAAATGCTCTAAAACAAAAACAGGAATAATGGATCTGTGACACTTAGCCAAATAGATCTTATAGGAACTTGATAAAGATATGACTTATAATTTTATTCTAATGTCTACCTAGAGGAAATCATTTTCATGTATTAATAGTTAATAGTAAAATTAGAAAATATATAATTAAAAATTCACTTCTGTTTGCTTATGTTTTCAGAGATTATATTTCAATAACTATTCAGAACTATTAATGAGTACTATTAAGAAAATTATTCATTGCTTTAAAATTTGTACATTTATTTTACTATTCCCTTGCGTGTTTCTTTTTTCACTCAGTTTTTACATGAAAGCATCCATGATGAGGTTGTAAATAGACTTAAAAAGGCCTACGCACAGATTCGCGTTGGGAACCCGTGGGACTGTGAGTATCTGGTTCTGTTTTCAAAGATATTCCTTTGTGACAGGTGGTGGTAAAAGTGTTTCTGATCTTCTGAGTTCTGGAGGTTTTTCTCCCTGGGAGGCCCGAGGGCACATGAAACAGAGTGTCGGTTGTTCGGGATGACATCTGCTCCTAGGTTAGGACTGTGGGCGCTTCGTGTTGGCTGGTGGGTGAGACCAGGAGATGTTTGGCCGGATGAGATTTGGTGAGCTTTTCTCCTTTCACTACTGATACCCTCATCCAAGCCACCACCCACCCTCTCTTGGAAGGTTACCCTCCCTGCATCCACTGCTGCCTTCCACAGTAGCCAGAGTGATTTTAAAATGCAATCAGATAATTCACTCTCCTGCTTAAGACTACTCCAGTGACTTCTCGTTGCTTTTAGACTAAAACCTAGATTCCTCTGGATTCCCTCTTCACCAGGCTCCCAATCCTTCGTGGTCTGCGGTCTGCCTCTGGTCTGCGGTCTGCCTCCGGCCCTGCCTGCCTTCCGAGCAACCCCCTCCTGTGTGCATTTACCTCTTGCTTCCTGAGCCCCACCCCCTCCAGCCTTCGCAGTGCTCCAGGCACACAGGCTCTGTCCTGCTGTTCCTCACCCAGCTCTTCCTGTGGCTGGCTCTGCTAATATGCCGCTTCCTCACAGAGCCCTGCCTAAATCTTACTCTTCCTCTGTCCCTGGGTCACTGTCAATGCTCTAATTTCCAGCAGTCATAACACAGGGCAGCGTCAGTCTCCCCTTGAATGGCGCGCCAGTACTGAGACTGACGCTCCTAGAGAATGGTCACGCTGGCATGAATCAACTGATCCTGTGTTTTGAGTGCAGTGCTCTGATTAATTGACAGCTGTTCCTCAAGCCAGGGATTGGCAAACAGATTTGGCCCTTCCCATTTCTGTTAGTTTATGGGCACAAAGCCACACCCGCTCATTTGCATATTATCTGCGGCTCGGCTGCCTTCCCACTACAGCGGACAAGATGAAGAGCATTCCTTTTCTCTCTCCAGCTAACGTTCTCTATGGGCCACTCCACACCAAACAGGCAGTGAGCATGTTTCTTGGAGCAGTGGAGGAAGCAAAGAAAGAAGGTGGCACAGTGGTCTATGGGGGCAAGGTAAGGAAAGCTCTGAGATCAGTTGTGGTAGCGTTTTCCTTTCTTTCCCTTGGACACAAGCAGGGCTCTGGGTAAAGTAGGGAAAGCATCCTACTTTTCTCATCTATTATAAGGGGAAATAAACATTTTAAAAGCATGACAACAGAAAATGCATGCGACGTTTCTGGGAGGACACACAAAAAACTCAAGAGTCTTCTTGATTGACTTTGAATTGGGTCCCTAAAAATTTGTATGGAAAGGAGACCGCCTTTTCATGGTACAGTAGAAGACTTTGTATTTGGAGCAGTTGGAATCTATATGTATTGGTTATTTTAAGAAAGTCAGTTAAGATAGGGAATCAAAAAAATAGATACCAAATTTTGTCTTAATTTAGCTCATATAATAAAATTTGTGTACGGCCCAGATGTTTTCTTTCATGTATGATAGGAACTTATCGTCTTCACATTTGCATAAGCCATACCTATAATGTATTATTATCTATAATTTAGTTTCACTTAATTTAAAATTCACTGAGACTTGAGTCTCTTGCAAAGCAATCTGAGAGCAGGATCTTTCTTAACATCGGTACACCCGCATCTAACTGGACAAAGGTATGTATGTGTATTTGTGTATTTTTTTCTTATAATGGGTTTTGTCTACAGCATTCAACTTAATCTTGATGGAAATAGCTTTTTCCCTTTGTGTCCCAATATTTACATGTTACATAATGCAATATGGCATTACGATAACAAGTACAGCTGCCACACACAGGATTGAGAGTGTCAACGGAAAAAAAGACCAAACTCTAAAGTAATTTTAAAGAGATTTACTCTGAGCCAAATTTGAGGACCATGACCCGGGCCACGCCCAAGAGGCCTTGAGCAAGTGGACTCGCTGAGGTTGGGTTACAGTTTGGTTTTATACATTTCAGGGAGGCAGGGGTTACAGGTAAAGTCAAATCAATACGTGGGAGGCATACATTGGTTTGGCCCAAAAAGGTGGGCCATCTCGAAGTGGGGGCTTACAGGTTATAGGTGGGTTTAAAGATTCTTTGGCCTGTAATTGGTTAAAGACATGAAGCTTTGTCTAAAGGCTTGGCATGTTTCAACATAAGGAGCTCTTTATCAGAGATAAGCCACTGGACATAGATTTGTTGTGTAAATTGAGGACCTGCAGGTTTGTCTTGCATAGCCTTAGGCCTGTTAATGGGCTACAAGGATGTCCCCAAGAAGGGAGGGGGGCATGATGAGGCATGTCTGACCTCCTTCCTCCTGGCAGGCAATTTAGTTTTAGGATATTCCTTTGGGCACAAGGGGGTCCATTTAGTCAGTCGGTGGGGGAGGTGAGCCTTAAAATTTTATTTTAGTTCACAAGAGTAAATGTAGTTGATGCTGGTAAACATACAACTCAGGGTGAGAGCAGAATCGTGGGGCATGTTGGGGAGTCACCCACCAGCCAAAGCCACTTCCTGTGGGCACCAGAATATTTTGTAGGAGGAAAGGCAGCTGTTAGTTAAGTGGAGATGATCTAGTAATTTGGTCGCATGAGGTTGGTTAAGAGAGTGTGTATTTGCAACAATAGCACCTCGGATATGATACTGCCACAGCGCAAAGCTAAAAGAGTGTCTGTAGCATACCCCTTTGGAGTTTTTGGTTTTGTGCAATGTGTGTTAGTCTGCTTGGACTGCCATAATGAATGAAATACCACAGGCTGGTGGCTTAAACAACAGAAATTCGTTTTCTCACAGTTTTGGAGGCTTGAAGTGTAAGATTATGGGATTGGTTGGTGGGATTGGTTTCTCTTTCTGGCTTGTGGACGCTGCTTCTCACCATGTCCTCACATGACCTTTTCCGGAGATAGGGGGAGAGATCTCCCGTGTCTTTTCTTCTTCTGATAAGGACCCTTGTCCTGTAATTGGACTAAGACCCCACCGTTATGACCTCATTTAACTGTAATTACTTCCTTAAAGGTGCTATTTCCAAATGTAGTCAAATTGAGCATTAGAGCTTCAATTTATGGGATTTTGGGGGGATATAATCTATCATACAATGGGTATAGATTTCCTATTTTAAGATGACATAAATTTTAAAATAACCACTTGCAACAGTGTTTTTCAGCGTAACTTGGTGTGACACCTGGTATGGCTCTCCACCCCCACTCTGCCTTTTCTCTATTTCCCTCTGACCAACTAAATTAGAACCAATAGGAGGAAGGGACAGTTTTCATTCACGAGAGGAAGTTATTTTGGAGAAATAATTCACCTATAAATGCTGTTTATTTTTTTCTCGTAAGTATAGGCAAAGATTGTGTCCCCTGACCCCAAGTACTAGAAAACAAAGTGCTTTCCTTGTTTTTATTTCATTTCTGTGTGTAAGGTTATGGGTCGCCCTGGAAATTACGTAGAACCGACGATCGTGACGGGCCTCACCCATGACGCGTCCATTGCGCACACAGAGACTTTCGCTCCAATTCTCTACGTCTTTAAATTCAAGGTAAAAATGGATCCTGTTTCTCCTTTCTCTTGTCTCATGTTGAAATAAATGATAAGACGGGGAAAATGAAGGTGTATTAAATTTTACTCAATTAGCTTTTAGGAAGGTTTTAGAAAGTCATGTGAGTAGTAGAAATTTGAAGGTTCAGAATAAAATATGATGAGATAACACTTGAAAACTATGAAGCATGCCAAGTTAGCTGCCAGGGAAGCCGGGGTGGGCAGTGGACAGTGTTGGAGTTCATGGAGTATGTGGCTCTCGTCTCGTGTAACCTTATTCTGAGCTCGGTAGGCCAGAGGCAGCTTCTCCAAAACTTGGGGACTGGCTGATTTGATGGCCTGAGTGCTGTGTGGTGTCAGCAGACAAAATGAGATGTGGGGGCAATCTAAAGACCTACAGCTACAAACTGCATTAGAGGACAGGCTATGGAGGTTTTAAAAGGTGAAGATAATTAGAAGGTCTCATTCCCTGGCATGAGATGGGCCCTATCCTTGCCCGCAAATATTTAGGGTTAGTTTTGCAACTGCAGAGATTGAATCAAGATTTGAATGTGCCATTATTCACAGTTAAAGGATAGTGAAAATTGCACCTTGTTGCAATTATATGATTGCATTTCTTTATATCTTGCTTTAAATTGTCTCTCATTGTTTCATACATAGGGACTAGAGAGTATAATTTCGTGTTTTGTGTTGTGTGTGTGTGTGTGACTGTGAGCTCTTAAGCAAATTATTTAGCCTCTCTGGGCCTCAGTTGCCCAGTCTATAAATTGGGGATAGTATAAAGCTTGTGTTATAGGGTGAGGGTTAAATAACTGAATGCATGGTAAGTGCTTAGATTAGTATGTTGCAGCAATAAGCACTGGATAAATATTAGCCGTTATATATAGTATCTTGAATGGAGGGAAGAATATACTAATCTTTTGTTTCCCAAAGTATAATTAGAGGGAAAACACCAAATGCTTTACTTATTATATGTGGTCCAAATTATGAGAAACATAATTCGTAAGCTGTTGACTCTTCAGTATTTTTTTGTGCACTAAAATTATACTGGTACATCTTAAGAAATGAGTTTAACATCAGTGAACTTTGGTCTGAACACTGTAACATCTAACAGCTTCCAATGTCTGTCCTTTCAGAATGAAGAAGAGGTCTTTGCATGGAATAATGAAGTAAAACAGGGACTTTCAAGTAGCATTTTCACCAAAGATTTGGGTAGAATCTTCCGCTGGCTTGGGTACAACTTTATTTGTCTATTTTGAAAATATATATAATTCTGATTTATGTGGTGAGTGGACTTTAAAAGAATGAAGCCATCTAGTTGAAAATCCATTTTTTAGCATTGAGAATCTTTGGAGTTTGTGTTCAGGTTTTTTATTTGTGTTCATTTTTATTTTGTTTTAATCGTCTGTCCCTTGCTCTTGCCATGCCTCCCTTCTTACACAGGCCTAAAGGATCTGACTGTGGCATCGTAAACGTCAATATTCCAACGAGTGGTGCTGAGATTGGAGGTGCATTTGGTATGTAGAGAATCATTTCTCCTTTTTCATGTTGGGCAGCAAAGGAAAAGCAGTAGTAACTTTTAGAAAGACTTGACCAAGAAACGGAAACACTACTTACATTCTGAAATAACCTTTTTTGATCTAGCATGCCTGAAAGAGCTTACATTCCATATTCAAAGTTATCGCCCGGAGTCCTGCATTTTCTTCTCAGATGCAGCGTCAGATCAGAGCTGAGGCTCTTAACCTGAGATATGCGAACCCCTGAAATGGTGGCATCTGTTTTCTGGGGAAAGGATCTAAGACCCCAAAAAGATTAAGGATCCCTGCTTCAAAGCCAGAGCATTTTACATGAAATATTCTGATTTTAATTTGCAAAGCAGGTATAATAAGTGTTAAACGTATTATCGGTCACTAGATAAAATTCTAAGTTGTTTCTTTCCACTGGGCCCTGCTCCTAATTGCTCTTAATTAGCTATGTGTCATTAATGCTTAAACTTGGTAATAGTTTAAAAAACAAACAAACTCTTCCCAACAATTTTTTATTAAGTTTTACTTATTCAAAATGATCAAGGCTGGGTGCAGTGGCACATGCCTATAGTCCGAGTTACTCGGCAGGCCTAGGTGGGAGGATTGCGTGGAGTCAGGAGTTCAAGGCCAGTGTGGGCAACATAGTGAGACCCTGTCTCTAAAAAATAAAAATAATAATAAATGATCCGAAGTATAGTAAAAACAGATTGCCTTGTTTTTAGATATAGAAAGAAAACAAATATGCATTAATACCTGTAAAAGTTTATATACTCAGTGACATTCTTTTATATTAATATTTTTAGACCAAGCACTGCAATTACTATTGGGTGTAAAGACTTTGCCAAAAGTCTGTGTTTAGTCCAGCGCCTCACCTCTGTCCCCTCTGTCCAGTTGCCTGAAAGTAAGAGAGTCTGTCTGCTCCTTCTATAGGCATCTAATCCCTGTTTCCAACCCATGCCTGCTTTCTCCATTTGACTATTCTTGGTTTGAACTTTCATTGTTAATTTCAAGAATTTTGAGAAAGTCTTCTAATGGAAAAGCAGTTCTGCCTACACCTCTTTCCCAAAAGGCTGCTTTGAGATTCTTCAGACTAAAAAAAAAGTAAATTTACCTTGAATTTATCTCAGTTTTTCTAAATAGTGCGCTTTCATTGCTCTCTCCTTGACAGCTTTAGACATTATGTATCAACCCTCTGTTACGATAATCTTTCTAAACCCTCCTTCTCTTTTCCTGTATCTTCTTAACATGTGATACGACATTATTGCATGGAGTGGGGTCTGGTGGAAACCAGGCACAGACGTCTAAGAGTCTTCCGTGGAGTCACACGGGATGTGCTTAATTCCTCCCGCAACGAGTTGTGACCACGTGTGTGAAATGTTGTCTGCCAGCAAAGCTCATTGGACTCAGTGCCCAAGGCTTTTACTGGGGGCTAGTCATGTAGGCACCCTCTGCCTAGCACATACCCAAATTCCAGACTCTCAGAACAAAAGCAGGTGTTGAGCATAAACCTCATTGTTGTACAAAAACAGTTTAGGCTCAGTGAGCCACCCTTACCATTTAAGGAAAGTTTTATATTAGTATCGGGGATACTGTTTACCACCCAAGTTTTCAGATGCCAGCGATCTTACAAGGCAGCCTGTTATACAGCAGGTCCTCAGATAATATTAGAAGTGTTTGGGGTCTTTATTTAAGAAGTGTGGCGATGTTTCTGTGAGACCAGAAATATGCTGCTGGAACTTAGCTTTTGTTTGTATTAATTAGCCCCTGGTAAAACTGGTTTTGTTTATTCATCATTTCGTTTAAAGTCGTAGTTTCTAAGAACCTACTGATGACATTAAGTGAGAACTGACTGTACCTTCTATGCTTTTTTTGCACAGTTTGTAATAATTTGTCCTCAGAATTTTGAAGCCATTACTCATTTGTCTTATGGTTTCCAGTATTGCAGTTGAAAAGTCTATTTCTATTTTGATTTCAGATTGTTTTTTTCTCCTCTTTCAGAAATTTTTGGGTCTACTATTTAGTTCTAACATTTCATAATGATGTGCCTCAGTGGAGATCTCATTAAGACTTTTTGGGACAATCAGTGGCCTCATTAGTGTCTTAGGACTCATGGTTTTGAGTTCTAGGAAGTTTTGGTTAGTTTTTTTTTTTTTTTTTTTTGAGACAGAGTCTCGCTCTGTTGCCTGGGCTAGAGTGCGGTGGCATCAGCCTAGCTCACAGCAACCTCAAATTTCTGAGCTCAAGCGATCCTCCTGCCTCAGCCTCCCAAGGAGCTGGGACTACAGGCATGTGCCAGCAAGCCCGGCTAATTTTTTCTATATATATTTTTAGTTGTCTGGCTAATTTCTTTCTATTTTTAGTGGAGACGGGGTCTTGCTCTTGCTCAGGCTGGTCTCGAACTCCTGACCTCGAGCGATCCTCCCGCCTCAGCCTCCCAGAGTTCTAGGATTACAGACATGAGCCACCACGCCTGGCTTAGTTTTCTTTTGAGAGGTTTTTTTGATGATTTCCCCCATCTGTTTCTCTATTTTAATTTCTGGAACTATCATTTGAATGTAGTCTCTTGAAGATTGATTGTCTAATTTTGTTATCTTTTTCCTCCTATTTTCCCTCTCTTTAGTCTTTTTGTTATCTATATGGGAGATTTCCTCAAATTTTTCTTTTAATTCTTCTGTTGAGTTTTTTCCCCTCTGCTATTGTTAAAAACATCACCAAGACTTATTTCTTGTACTTTGATGGCACACTTTTTAATAGTATCCTTTTCTTGTTTTATGGAATCATTACCTTCTTGTAACCTCTCTGAGCATATTAATATAGCATTTAAAATATTTTATTATAAAATGATAAAGGTATAGTAGAAAAGTAGGATATTTAGAGATGCATAAATGAGAAAATGAAATTTTTTCCACCATCTAGAGGTTTCTACTCTTAAAACCTTAGTCTAATTTTTTTTTTAAGGTTTTCTTCCTCTTGTATTTCTATTTCCTCTTAATTCTTTATATTTTATTTTCCCTCTTAGTTCCTTTTTTCTGTGTGTTTTGGTCTCTGTGGGCTAAATGTAAAGTAAGTGGTCAGGTGGCTGTGGTCGCTCTTTTTTTGGGGGGACAGAGTCTCGCTCTGTTGCCTGGGCTAGAGTGTGTGGTGAGTGGCGTCATCTGAGCTCACAGCAACCTCAAACTCCTGGGCTCAAGCCATCCTCCTACGTCAGCCTCCTGAGTAGCTGGAACTACAGGCGTGCGCCACCATACCTGGCAAATTTTTCTATTTTTTGTAGAGATAGAGTCTCACTGTGTTGCTCAGGCTGGTCTTGAACTCCTGGCCTCAAGTGTTCCTTCACCTCAGCCTCTCAGAGTGCTGGGATTACAGGCGTGAGCCACTGTGCCAGCCTTGTGGTCTCCTCTCGATGTTTTCATTTCAGTGACACTGAGTAGGACCCCACACAGGAAGAAACTGCTCGAAAGATGTGAGATCATTCTGTATTTTTCTAGGAGGAGAGAAGCACACTGGCGGTGGCAGGGAGTCCGGCAGTGATGCCTGGAAACAGTACATGAGAAGATCTACTTGGTAAGAAAAGGCTTTGGGAAGACGAGTTTGGGCTAAAGCCACTGGGAATGTGTTTTTATACTCTTCTACTGTCTGTACTGTCTTCGACAGTTTGTCTTGATTTTATTTTTCTAGCATTCCACAGCTGTCTCCTCAGAGCATCTGTTTTGTCCTGTTATTTTTCTAGCCTTCTTGTCCAGCCTCAGCTAGTGGCCAGCACCCAACCCTAAACTGTTTCATCCGTGGTTTCTATCCAGGAGGTGGATAGGCGCAGGACCCGCAGGCTCGGCCAGCAGGGGAAAGCGGAGGAAGCTGTCCTTTCATTTGCTCCAGAATGGGCGGCCACCCTTGCAGACTGGGAAGCCGGGGACGAGGGAGGGAGGGGGGAGGGGCTGGGGTACCGTGAGCGGGACCCTTGGAGGTGGACTAGCCGGTTCACCCAGCATGGGCGTAGCTGGCGGAGGAGCCTGCTTCTGAGAGGTTTTGACCAGGACTTGTTTCTCATACTTTTAGTCTATCCCCCTCCTACCTTGGGTAGAAATAGCTGTTATCCAAGTGTAATAAAGCAGAGTCTGTGGGATCAGGTCCATGCGGTGGCACGCTGTAGGAAGAGCACTGGGTGAGGAGCCGAGAGACAGCCATCCCGTGCCATTTGCCGTGGACGGGTCCTCAGCCTTGCTGCCTCAGTGTCCCCACGACAGCATTCCTGTCAGGAGTTCTCAGGTGCTTCTGGCTACGGCTTGTTAGGCGTCTCCAACATGCACACACCCTTTGCCGGCTTCCCAGTCTTTGGAGTCGGTTCTATGCCTTTTACTTTTCTCATGCACTCGAGAGCCAGAAACGTAGACACATTTAGCTGCGGTTTTTCTAGAGCCCATTTAATGGCTCTACTTTTCCTCTCAGGAGAAAGAGCAAGTGACTAGTTACTAGAGAAGCTTTTATTTTCTAAACTTTTATATTTTCTTATTTTATTTCTATCAAAATGAGAATATCTGTGTTTTCCCTGATAATTCAATACAAGTTATTAAGAGATAAAGAAGAAAGTGACAGACCCCATATTCTTGTGCCTACTCAAAAGAAAAACTGTGAATAACGTGTATGATGTGTATCTTTCTGGATTTTTGTTTCTCTTTTTTTTCTTTTATAAAACTAGATCCATACTAACATTGTCTTGTATCTTAAATTTTTTTCTTTACCAACATTTAACTTGGACAGTTTACCTTGTTAATATGTACAGATCTGCTGCATTTTTTCATGACGTGAAAATAGTCTATATTATGTATATGCTATCATTAATTTTTGTTCACGTTTTTCCCCCTAGTACCATCAACTACAGTAAGGACCTTCCTCTGGCCCAAGGAATCAAGTTTCAGTAACGGTGTTTTAGATGGACATTACTCAGTCTTCTAGGGATTCCTACAGCTGCTTCTGAAGAAGATAAAGAAAATTAAGATTTGCCTAGAATAAATGCATCCTTTTGAATATGACAGTGGCTAATCCTCTATGACCCAAAGCCCTAAGTAATTCAAGAGACGCATTTTTTAAAAATCAAAATAAAATTGTCATAACATAGCCATATTTACTAAAAAATGGGTTGGATGGATTTTTATGTCACTAGATATACATGGTTATTTAAAAAGTGGACGATTATTTTATAATTAGAAAGAATAGTACATGCCAGGGTAGAAATTTGGGAAAATACAGAAGAGAGAAGAAAAAGGATGTTTTGCAGTAGATGCAGAGGGTCCTCTGAGCAAGTGAAGAATTCTTAGGTGAGTTTTGATTCACGTCACCCGCCTCTGGCATGCATTGGAAAGGGTGTGACTGAAAGGGAGGTGCGTCCCTCGTATGCTGAGGACCATCGCGTGGTATTCATGTGGAACAACACGCTGTGTTTAAAGTGACAACAGGCACTGACCACCAGTTACTGCTCTTGCTCATGATGGCTGTGTCATCTTGGAAGAGATTTGCAGGGTAGACACGGATTTTGCTCCAACCTAGAACCTGCCACCGGCCAAGGACTCTGAGGCCAAAACGACACATGTAGAATTCTCCTGAAAGTACTTCTGGATTTCTTAGGCAAGCTTAGACCATTTTCTTTCTTTCTTTCTTTTTTTTTTTTTTTATTTCAGCATATCATGGGGGTATAGCAGATGTTTAGGTTACGTATGTTGCCCTTCCCCTCCACCCCAAGTCTGAGCTTCAAGCGTGTCCATCCCCCAGATGGTGCGCATCGCCGCATTCTTTGTATATGCATATACCCGTCCCCTCCTCCCCCCTGCACAACATCCAGTAAATGTCATTTTTATATGTGGACTTATGTGTTGATCAGTTAATACCAATTTACTGGTGAGTACATGTGGTGCTGCTTTTTCCATTGTTGGGATACTTCACTTAGTAGAATGCGTTCCAGCTCTATCCAGGAGTATGCAAGAGGTGCTATATCAACATTGTTTCTTAAAGCTGAATAGTACTCTATGGTATACATATACCACATTTTATTATTCCACTCATGTATTCTGTGGAAAGCAATGTGGAGATACCTCAAAGAGATACAAGTAGAACTACCATTTGATCCAGCATTCCCATTACTGGGCATCGACACAAAAGAACAAAAGACACTCTATGAAACAGACCATTTTCTTCTTTAGTTGTTGCTTGTCCACAGTCCCCTCAGTGTAGTGAGGGCAGGTACTCACGGGGAACTGGGGAAAGTCCACTTTTTCTTCGCTGAGCGCTGACCCTTCGCGTTGAGAGGCTGCGCAGGAGACTTTGGACTGGTTCGTCCAGAGGCCCCTGTTCTCCTGTCTTCCTGGCACTTCATCCCCTCTGCATGGCAGCCACCACCCCCTCCTCCTGCCAGTTTGGACCAGGGCAGCAGACCGTGAAGGCGATGGTTGTCGAAACCACAAGGGGGTTTCGGTCTAGGTCCAGTTGCTCGTCACAGAAAAATCCAATTATTCAGACGACAAAGATTGCCAAGGAAGAAAGGAATCTTTAATATGACATGCGTCTTCTCAGGAGAACGGGAGAAGCTGCCTCAAATCCTTCTCTCCGACTAAGGAATATCGTGGACTTTTCAAGGAGAGACTGTGTGCCGTGGGGCAGGTCTTGCAAGGGGCTGCATACATGGGGGGCAGGTTATGCGGGATGCAGGATCTTGCCACCAGGAGGTTTGCCCTGGGGCCTTCAGAATCCAACTCCTTTGTCTTGTAGAAAATCCATCATTTCAGGCCTGGTGTGGTGGCTCACACCCATAATCCCAGCACTTTGGGAGGTCCAGGAGAGAGGATCACTTGAGGCCTGAAATTTGAGTCCATCATTTTTTGGGAAACAACTCAAAGGATCAAGTAGTTAAGGGAAAAGATTATAAAAAACATGGGAGTTCATCGAGTTGGTTATAAGATGGCATTTGCAGACAACCTGATACATCAGGATATGGAGAGATTTGGACAACTGGCAAAAAGTTTGGGGTTGAATTATGACCCCAAGAAGCAAGCAAATGAAAAACTAAGCAATTACACATGTATCAGGGAAGGAAAGGCATTCATACTGTGTTCCATGGCCAGCTGTGAAGCGTTTACCTAGACATGCCGTTATCAGCCCTGAGCATGAATCAAGCCAGTCCTGAGGACGGCCCTCTTGAGAGGTGTTGCCAGGGAGAAAGTGCTGAGGGTGGGCGGGAGCTCTCACCCGAGTTACAGATTTCAGGCAAAACTGATTCTGAAAGCTTTCTTTGAAACAAATTCATAATTTTTTACATGTTTTTAGCAAAACAAGGACTCATTTTTGTCATAATGTTCATTAAAATGTTTTGTCTTAAATTGTTTCTCTTTGTTCTTTTTACTGAGTTAGCAAGTACAAAGTGCTTGTTGTTAATAATATCTGTAACCATGAGAGTTACAATTCAGCCACAAGAAACAACGGTGATATAGCACCTCTTGTATTTTCCTGGATGGAGCTGGAACCCATTCTACTAGGTGAAGTATCCCAAGAATGGAAAAACAAGCACCACATGTGCTCACCAGCAAATTGGTTTCAGTGATCAACACCTAAGTGCATATACAGGAGTAACATTCATCGGGCGTCAGGTAGGTGGGAGGGGGAGGAGGGGATGGGTAAATGCAAACATAATGAGTGCGATGCGCACCATGTGGGGGATGGACACGCTTGAAGCTCTGGGTGGGCCAAGGGCAACATACGTAACCTAAACATTTGCACCCCCCTAATATGCTGAAATAAAAAAGTTAAAGTGTACATTTGGGTTATGACTTGCTGTGTGTTTGGAGGTGTGAGGAGTCTTACAGTGCTCATTGCTGGTGATATTGAGCATTTTATGACTTTGCCACCGCCTCCTAAATCCTGTGTCCTAGCCACTGCTGCTGACAATGCCCAGCCGCCCCGTGGATGTGGGGAGCGGCCCTAGATGCTGGCGCAGGCGGGAGGGCCAGGCCTGGCTCCCGGCTGCCCCTGTGGGATGACGACGGCGCGTGGAGGGGAGGCGGTGTTCTCGAAGGAAGTCGAACGCCGGAATGCCGCTTCGCTCTTCTCTCTTCTGGGGAGTCTGTTGATCACCCTCTCTCACCGGCTCTGCGACCACACCCCTCTCTGTGGCATTCTGCCTCCTGGGAATGCTGCCGGGATGGAGGAGGCTCAGTCCTTCCTCTTCCTCTCTTCCCTGGCGCTTCCAGACCCTCCTGCGTCCTTCACTCTAGCAAAGGTTGCCCACGGGACAGCTGGTTTGGGATGTTTTGCAGTGTCTCCGATTCAGCAGTTTTAGGGACTCAAGCTTTTCGCTTCCTGTGGTCCCCACCCCATTCTCTTGGACCTGGCCGGACTCGCTTGTTCACGCTGGTTCCCTTGTTGATTTCGTCTGCCTGATGGCTGAAGACGTTTGTGCTGGTGACCATTTCTGCAATTTCTGTTCTCTTCGTACTTACCGCCCCTACCACGCACTGCTCATGTTTGGTTTTGTCTGTTGGTCTTCGATTTCTTTTTTTTTTTTTTTTGAGACAGAGTCTCACTGTGTTGCCCGGGCTAGAGTGCCGTGGCGTCATCCTAGCTCACAGCAACCTCAGACTCCTGGGCTCAAGCGATCCTCCTGCCTCAGCCTCCCGAGTAGCTGGGACTACAGGCATGCGCCACCATGCCCGGCTAATTTTTTCTATGTATTTTTAGTTTTCCGATTAATTTCTTTCTATTTTTAGTAGAGACGGGGTCTCGCTCTTGCTCAGGCTGGTCTCGAACTCCTGAGCTCAAACAATCCGCCCGCCTCGGCCTCCCAGAGAGCTAGGGTCTTCGAATTTTTAAAGACGATGTGTGGAGAATGAGCACCAAGGCGGCTGCCGTTCCTCTCCAGTCCCAGAAACTGTGGATACCTTTTGATGTGTTGCGGTTTTGGGTTTTTCATACAGTCAAGTCGATTGATCTTTTACAGGTTTTTGAATTTAAGTTTAGAAAGTTAGGTTACAAATATGTCCCTCTGCTTTTTATTTTTTTAAGAATTTTAAGGTGTATAATACTTGTACACAGTTAAAAATTCAAAGAGGACTAGAATGCTTATAAAAACTAGCAGTTCACGTTCCCTCCCACTCCACCCACCTCTGATTCCCACCTGGAGCAACCACCCTCACCTTTTCTGCTGTTCTCTTATTTACCTCCATACTTCTAACTAATAAGCTTGTACCACTATCTTTCAGTTTATCAATTTAGATATTGTCTGGTGACTTCTTGATGTGGTAGGTGAGGATTAATTAACTTTATTACCACTTTCCCAAACATATACCTTCTTTTACCTGCATTCCTCCAATCTGTTAATATTACAGATTTTGGTTAAATCTGTGACCATTATTTATGATATGCAAAGACAACTAAGCCAAGGAGTGAATTAATAATCATTTCTACTCTCTTGTATAATCTTTTATTTTCCCTGGAGTTAATAATTGCCCCTCCTGTTGCTTAATTTGCTTTGTATCTGTTTTCTTCTTTTTAAATTGTAAAATACAACATAAAACTCAACCATTTTAAAGTGTGCAATTCAGTAATATTTAGTACATTTATAAAGTTGTGCAACCATCACCACTATCTAGCTTCCAGAACGTTGTCATCTTAAAAGGAAATCCTGTATCTGTTAAGCAGTCATTCCCGTTCCTCTCTAATCCCAGTCCCTGGCAACCACTGATCTGCTTTCTGTCTCTGTGGTAAATCTGACTATTTCATATAGGTGGAATATATCTATTACTAATTATTTCCAAATGTTTGAATTATCTTTGTCACGTGCCTGCAGTATTTTCCAGTTACTCAGTATTAGTTTCAGTTTGTTTTGTTTTTTTCTGGAATCAACTCTCTGAGTGCCCTTTGTCCCACTGCTTCCATTTGACTGCTCTCCGCGGCTGCTGCCCAAGTGTAAGAGTTGGATTCTCCTTTGCTGCTCTTCTATATTAGAGCCTCTTGTTCCCTGGATCCTGTGTTTTCCTCTTTATTGCTTTATACTCTTCTTTTGCTGGAGCATATCCTGCAGAAGCTTTCTGACAATGATTATTTTAGAGGAAATGAAAAAAATCTCTCCCATCTGGATTTAAAATGTTAGGGAAGTTATGGTGTTTTCGTGTGTGTGTGTGTGTGTGTGTGTGTGTGTGTGTTTTCTATTGAAAATGTCTACAAATGTTTTATGGTATTGACATTTTAGTCTTTAATCCATTTGTAATTTGGGTATGTGATTTATCTAATTGATTTCCCCTTCAAATACCTGATTCCTCCACCCCTAATTAGATGAATGAGTTGTCCTGTTCCCCACTGATGCCTCTTTTAGGATCTGCTTTTAGCTGTGTATTCTGATTCAGTAATTGGTATACGTATCTGTTTCTATACACACGTACACTGGATAGATTTAATTCTGTGGTCTTTTACATTTCTTTAAGTTTTTTTAGAGTCTCACACATGTTAGCTATGTGACCTTCAGAAATTAACATAACCTCTTTGAACTTCATTCTTATCTGTACTCGTGTGTATCCATTTGTTTTCTTTGTTTCAAGTTGCAGAAACCAATGATGTCTTTAGCAAATACGTGGAATGTTCTGGAAAGCATGCTGGCCAGACTGGGTTTGCCTTTCCAGATCCATCTTCAACATTCTCTCTCCTACAGTGTGTCTTTAGGGGCTGATCTCTATGGACTGCTTCATCTGGGCTTCCTTTGTCCTCTGGCCTTTGACTGTGTTTGGCTGGTAGTAAAAAATCAGAGCAGAAAAGAGAGGTCGGGGTATCAATTTCCCCACTCCTCTGCCAGCCCTGGGTAGTTATTGTCAGTGTCTTTTTTTTTAAAAAAAGAAAAATCCAAAATGTGTTTATTGGGATGGTTTCCTTTTCATCTTGATTGAGGCGCTCTCAGTGCAGCCTCCCCCTGGAGGGCCATCCTTCCCGGAGCCTTGCAGGCGCTGTGGGAGGACAGCACACAACTGTTTGTGTGGCTACGCAGTGGGAGATTCATAGCAGCCTGGTTGTTTGTCCACGAAGTAGGAACTGGGCTCTGCGCCAGGTGCTGCTGCTTGTTTTTTCTCTTCTGGAGAAGGACGAAGATTCCCTGGGAGAGGACTCTCCTGAGGAGGTCGTCACTGCCGGAAGGCTTATTCCTTTTTCTATGACTACATCTCCTTCCAGGTGTCCCCTCTGCTGTGGCTCCACAGATTTTGCTGACGCCACTCCCTTTCCTTGAGATAGACAAGTGGAAACTGCATTCATTCCACTGCTGCTTCCTGAGTTTGTTGTCTTGCCTGTAGGGCTCTAGCTAGACAGCAGGCAATGACAACTGTCTTGTCGGAATACCACTGCCAGAGTGCGCGAACTTCACCATTTTCAGGCTTTTTGTTTCTCTACTCAAAGCTAACATTCCAGGGAAGGAGCAGGCAGTTCACCTAGCGTGGATCATCTACCCTTGGAGAGCCAAACTCCTGGCTCAATAGTCCTAATTCTGGACTAATCAAGAGTGGATAATTCCCCTAAAAGAAATTAGAGTGATGTTATCATAGGTAAGAAACACAGACGCTGCTCAGTTTAAACAGTACATTTCCACTAGTTGGGGTGGTAATACCTGTCCCACACGACTGTTAGGATTACAGGGAAAAATTATAAAAGTAACATGGTGCCCGGTACGTGGTAAGTGCTCAATAAATGTTGGCTACTGTCATTAGGACGTTTTCCACATTAGTTTTTTTTTTTTGCAGTTTTTAGTATTTTAGTTATTTTCCTCAATTCAGAAACATTTTTCAGTTTTTTTTTAAAGCTACATGAGATAGTACTTAGTCATTTTTCAGTTTTTTGAAAAGAAAGTTATTTGGGATTTTTATTGGAATCGTTAAATTTGTAATTAGGAATAGCTGTAAAACTCAGGCTTAAAAAATCTAAATTATAAAAAATAACGATAATACTCGGGTATTAAATGGCGTGTATTTTGATTTGTTCAAATTTTTTTGATTCCTAGCAAAATTCTGTAGTTTATTTCATGCAGTGTCTTAACAATTTTTAAGTTTATTCTTACATATTTTATGATTTTGGTTATTGTAAATGAGATCTCCCCACATTATAAATAAATTATTGCAAAGGCCTTTATTTCCCAAGGTCGATTAGGGTTGAAAATAGAAACACAGATCCAACAACTGCCTTACCTTTGCTTTTTGCTTGTTGAGAATCCTTATTGCCGGGCAAGTCCAGGGTTCTAGAAATCTGGCCGAGATTTGGATATTTTCAAATTGTCTTTACAGTGTTGACCTTTAGGTGTCACTGTTGGTCAGAACAAAGGTCTGGGTTTAGCAGGGAAGTGAGTTGTGCTGACTCTTTGGTATCCAGGTCACCGTGGAGAAGTATTTGCAGTCAGCAGGCAGCTCAGTGCCCCACCTTTATGAGCTGCTTTACTGTCCAGCACCATCGGTGACCCGCCTCTCCTACTCCTCTTCTCTAACGACACAGATCACCAGAGCTTCAGTCGACTACCTTTCTTGGATAAAACTAAGCCTCAAAATGTTAAAGAGAAAAACAATGTTTGCCTATAATTGCAGATTTGTATCTTTTAAATTAAGAAATGTAATTACATCGTTTCATTATCTTTCCACTCTCCGTTCCCTTCAGTGAGCATATGTGTGGGGTTATTTTATTTTGAACTCCATGGGATATTCTGTTTGCTTTACTTATCTGGTGCTTACTATATTCCAGACATTTTTCAAAGAACTTAACAAACATAAACCCATGTAATTCTCATAACAAACCTGGGAAGTAGATGTTATTATGATCCTCATTTTATCCATGAGGAAACCGATGTACAGAGAGGTTAAGTAACTTTCCTGAAGTCACACAGCTGATAAACAATGGGACTGGATTTGAATCCAAGTATCCTGGACTCAGAGTTAGTACTCTTCTGAATGTCAATAGTGTTCCTGAAATTGCAGAGCTCTTACTTGCTTTCCTTCCATGCCTGACTCTTTCTTTCTCTTTCTTTCTTTCTTTTTTTTTTTTTGAGACAGAGTCTTGCTCCGTCGCCCAGGCTAGAGTGCTGTGGCGTCAGCCTAGCTCACGGCAACCTCAAACTCCTGGGCTCAAGCGATCCTCCTGCCTCAGCCTTCTGAGTAGCTGGGACTACAGGCATGTGTCCCCATGCCTGGCTAATTTTTTCTATTTTTAGTTGCCCAACTAATTTCTATTTTTAGTAGAGATGGGATCTGGCTCTTGCTGAGGCTGGTCTCGAACTCGTGAACTCAAGTGATCCTCTTGCCTCAGCCTCCCAGAGTGCTAGGATTACAAGTATGAGCCACCATTCCTGGCCTCTGACTCTTTCTTAATTGCTGATGCTTCCTTTTTTCTTTCGTAATTTAAAAAATTTTTTATTTTGACATAATCACAAACTTGAAAGTTGCAAGTACAATACAAAGGACTTTTCCCCCCTAAACTATTGAGAATATGTTCTGATGCCCCATCACCCCCAAATACTTTAGTGTGTATTTCCTACAGACAGGATGTTTTTCCTGCATAACTACAAGACAACCATCGAAATCAGGAAATCGGTGTTGGTATGTGACTCACATCTAATCCTCGGATCCCATTCACCTTTTGCTGCTTGTCCCAGCAATGCCCTTTATAGCAAAAGGATCTGTGTTGTCGTATCTCTTTAGTCTTTGTTAGTCTTCTCTCAACTTCCATGACCATGACACTTCTGAATTTACAGGCCACTTATTTCTTAGATTGTCCCTCAACATGATGTTTCCTCCCGATTAGATTCAGATTTTGCGTCCTAAGTACAGTCACGGAAGTGACACCGTGTTGTCCTCACTGCATCCTGTCAGGTGGCGCGTGGTTTCCATGTGTCCACACTGATGTCATCTCTGATCTCAGTGAAGGTGGTGCCTGCCAGCATCCTCCACTGAAGCGTCTCTTCCACCCTTTGTAAATTTGTAAGTGTTTGAAACTACGTACATGTCCTACTCCCCAACAAATTTTCCACTTTTATTTGTACTTATATTTTCCTGTTTTATCCAATAAGTTATAATCCATTTATTACATTACTTGATACTCAAAATAAATTTCAGTATCCTTGATTTGGCCAGCAAAATTCCCTTCAAGCTGGTTCCAGTGTCCTTGACATATCCCTGTTCTTCTTTGAGCACTCCCGAAACGGGCAGAAGGTATTCCACGCTTGGTTTGCACGTTTCCTGCCCCAGCCCTGGAATCAGCCGTTTCTCCCAGGAGCCCTGGTCTTTACTGGTAAAGCATCGCATTTAAAAGCCAACATCTGGTCGGGTGTGCCTGTCGGTGTGGGGATGTCACTGCTCCCAGGCCCTTGCAGCGGGCACACGCACATCCACATTTATCTCTAAATCTGTGTGTGATGACAGCTATGAGCTCACCTCAGGACTTCCACGTCCAATCCAACACCGCAGTGTTCATTTTGCTTTTTCCCTTTCAGTATCTGCAGCTCTCGTCTCTGACAGCAAGAAACTGCCCCATCACCTTGATGTGTTCTCCTGTGGTCACTCCCTCTGTGTCGCCAGTCTCCAGGCCTCCCCCTGGTTCTGACTGTGCTGGTCTCGTGTCACATGCGTGCCCTGCTTGCCAGGCTCGGGCTCTGACTCCTGCGCGTGTGACCTCCACGTAGGGGACCCTTCTCAACTCTCCGATGGCTTTGGGAGTGAATCATTCAGGAAGAAAAGAGGTGGAGAAAGAAGAACTGATGTTTCCTTAAATGCAGAATTTCGAGTCAGAATCGACATAGTACTTGACTGCCCCCCGCCTGCCTGCCAGGAGCAGGGAGTGGCCATGCGGGGGCTTCAGCTGGAAGACTGAGGTGGACACAGGTCCTGGAGATGGGACACTCACCTTCCAGGCACAGGCTGTGTCCGAGGGGCGGAATGATGTGGGAGAAGTAATATGGCTTCTTTATGCCCCGGCTCTCTCGCAAATAGGTTGGACCCAGTCTGAAGTCGAAGACTGCTGCCCCACCTGTCAAAACTGGCCTAAGTGCTTACTTTGTTTGGGAGTCAACGTTCAAAAATATCAAAAAATTTCTTTAGTTGGAGGCACCTCCATTAGCCCTAGGTGGGCCATAGCTCAGATCGTCTTTCCCAGATTCATACATTTTTTCTATCTGGTCTAAGTGACATTTCAAGCGTCTTCAGCCCAGGGATTCAGCGGCTTTCTTCTCTGGGCACCAATGAGCTAGGCATGCCTCCACCACGCCTCCTTGGCTGGGGACGGGCTTTCTACCTAGAAGAATGAAACAGGCTACAGACTTCCAGGCAGGACCCTGGTATTATTTAGGACATAATTTTATTAATAGCTGACCTTACAGAGACCCCAAAGAATAAACAAGATAGCTTCTCATTTAACAGCCCGGGTGTGGATGGTCCAGCATGACCTCATGGGGTCCAGGCCTCCAGTTGCTTCCTTGTTGCTCCGGCCGGCAAGGACGGTTCACTGCTGTGTCCGCGTGCCAGCTGGCAGTTAGGGGGGGGACACCCCTGCCCTTCCAGGGCGTGGTCCGGAAGTGGCACGCGTCACTTCACTCACTTCGCGTTGTCAACACCTGGTCGCCCAGCACGGACAGCCTCATGAGAGGTGGAGAAGACTTTATTCTTGGCAGCCACAGCGTTTGTTAAGAGCACCCCACCCCCTGTCCGGAATATGCCCTGTGCATTCCTCCTGCCTCCCCGTGCTACCTGCCGGGTAAGAACGCGTCCACTCTGCTATCTTTCTCCCTCAGTCGAAAACGGAAGGAATCAGCTGCTGAAAGCAGCCAGTCAGGGAAAATTTCAAAGTTGTTAGCAGAGAGTAGGATGTAGAAGAGGGAATTTTGGACACATGGGACAGACGGAGGTAAGGTTGGCAAAGATAGCAAACCCTGCGGGGACCCTGCAGGCAGGGTGCAAAGAGCGGCTCCCTGGAAGAGACGCGGGAAAGCGGGCAGGGAGGCCAGAGCCGGGGCGGGAGCTTCCTCCCGCGCGGCCTCTCCGCCGCGAGTCCTGCTCTCCGGCTCGGCGGACGCCTCACCTACAGCGTCCGGCTGGCGGGAGCCGGGCACTCGAGTCCCAGCTCCAGGCCGTGTAACCCTGGGAAAGCCACGTCTCTCCTAAGGCCCAGCGTCCTCCTCTGTAAAATGGGGATAATCTTACCTGCTATACTTCCCTTCCCAGAACAACTGGAAGTACAAACGCAGTAGCGAATGTGAAATCTTTCAGTGTGGGGTGTAACAGACAGATGGTGTCATTGCTGGAAGTGCTTAGAGCGCCCCCTGCTTTCTGTGTGGGGCTGGACGAGGCCTGGACTGTCCCTGGGACACTCGTTTAATTAAGAGAGGCTCGGGGCCGGGCGCGGTGGCTCACGCCTGTAATCCTAGCTCTCTGGGAGGCCGAGGCGGGCGGATTGTTTGAGCTCAGGAGTTCGAAACCAGCCTGAGCAAGAGCGAGACCCCGTCTCTACCAAAAATAGAAAGAAATTAATTGGACAACTAAAAATATATAGAAAAAATTAGCCGGGCATGGTGGCGCATGCCTGTAGTCCCAGCTACTCCGGAGGCTGAGGCAGGAGGATCGCTTGAGCCCAGGAGTTTGAGGTTGCTGTGAGCTAGGCTGACGCCACGGCACTCACTCTAGCCCGGGCAGCAGAGTGAGACTCTGTCTCAAAAAAAAAAAAAAAAAAAAAGAGAGGCTCGGAGGTCTGGACCAATGAGGTCACCCCTGACTCAAAGAGCGTGTCTTCAGCAAAAGGGTCTAGAGGAGACCACGTGGTCGGGGGGCGAGGACCCTATTCGGCAGGCCCGGGGCTTGGGCTTCAAGCAGACACTTGCCTGGCCGGCAGAGGGAAAGCAAACACGCGGTGCTCGGGCTGTGGGCTGGGGGTGTGCAGGGTCTCTAGAGCTGCCTCTTATGACCACAGAGTCCCTTTAAGGAAGTCCTAGCCCAGAGCTTTTGAGAGGGACCTGTCTGGGACAAAACATTCTTTTTCTGACTATCCCTCCTAGGTTCTCTGGCTTGGGCCCTATAAATTGGACTGGCATAAGATAGATTAACAAGAGGAAAACAAGCAGAATTTGATGAGCATGTGTATCGAGATTACACGTGGGAGCGCTCAGAGAAGAGCAACGCAAAGGTTTGGCTAGAACGTGGGCTTAGGTAGCATCTTAGCAAAGGATCAATATATTTCTAGAGAAGTGACAAGACAAAGGACAAGGACCTGAGTTTCGAGAGACAGCAACTCGTGGGAAGGCAAACACATGGGGAACTAAAGGCAGATAAAGGCTAGTTAGTAAAGTTGTTATAGATGGATTCCTCTGGTGGCGTCTCCAGGTTGGTAAGGTTCTAGAAGTGGTCTCCAGTGATTAATTTTCATCCTTCCTGGAGGATAAGGGAGGAGGAGGGGAATTTTTGTAAATTTATTCCTGCTTTTAGCCAGAGATGAGGAGTGCAGAGAGCTTTCCTTGTATCTGTTTCTTCTTAATTGCCTACAGCTCAAAATAATCCTTATGTCAGAGTGTCATGTTTTGCAGTGACATATTCTGCCACTCTACAGACCCAAGAGCATTGGCTACAACCAGTTTGATCTTAGGTTGTAGTGAGCCAAACAGCTAGCTGTATAACAAAACCTCCTCTGATTGCGTCTGAACCGCTCTGTCTCGTTTGAGCTGGGGAACTCAAATTGTTCACTGAATATTTAGATTCTTTGACTTTCATCTGTGAAAATCCCCGGAGCGGAATGAGGAGGTATTTGATCCTATTTAGAGGGTCACTGGAGCGTGCTACCAATATGAAGACACATTGAGCTGTGGGTTCGGAAGGCGAACTTTGCTCACAATCTCAAACAGGGCCTGTGCGAGATCTACGTGTTCTGCGTCTGTGCCCTTTCTTGGGGCCTAAATGACACACTGCCTTGTCTTCTCTGGAGAAAGTAGGAGGGGACAGCCTCTCCGGGACCATCTTGCTCTTATTTTGTACTGTAAGCTTAGAGAATCAGGTGTTAGTTTTATACCACATCCCTCAGTATTAATAGCTTTACTTTAAAAAAATACAAGTTGTTATAAGAAGAATCAACATGATTCATCAAAAATTTTTCTTTCCTTCTTTGAAGACATGATTTATCCCAACTTAAAAAATTATGCAAAATCACTGCTGTGTTTCCCCGGTGTTTTAAATCCAGATTCCAGATGTCCAAAACAGAGTGATCAGATGATTTTAACCTCCTGAAATGAAAACAGAAAACAAAAAATCCCAACACTTCTAAAGAAAAAAACATCGGAAAATTTTCTGCAGTTTCTAGACCATAGCACCTGCAGCAATAACTCAATGAGTTTTTTTTTTTTGAAGCAGAGTCTCACTCTGTTGCCCTGGCTAGAGTGAGTGCCGTGGCGTCAGCCTAGCTCACAGCAACCTCACACTCCTGGGCTCAAGCGATCCTACTGCCTCAGCCTCCCGAGTAGCTGGGACTACAGGCATGTGCCACCATGCCTGGCTAATTTTTTCTATATAGT
>NW_012155062.1:4597026-4600646 GCF_000956105.1 Propithecus coquereli | reverse complement strand
CTGGCTAATTTTTTCTATATAGTTTTAGTTGTCCGATTAATTTCTTTCTATTTTTAGTAGAGACAGGGTCTTGCTCTTGCTCAGGCTGGTTTCTAACTCCTGAGCTCAAACAATCCGCCCGCCTCGGCCTCCCAGAGTGCTGGGATTACAGGCCTGAGCCACCGCGCCCGGCCCTCAATGAGTTTTTATTTTCGTGTTTGCCCTGTGCAGGGAATCAGACCAGGACAAGGGCTTTGCTTACCCCTGACTTTCTCTGCCACGCACCTCAGCTGCCAAGTAAGCTGCAGATCGTTCCAGTATTTGCTGTGAATGCAGGTGAGCCAGGTGAGCTTAGCGCCTCCTGGCCTCCTTCCCCCTCTGGATTTTTTGACCTCTCCAATATTTAACTATGACTTTCCCGTGAACACATGCCTCCTTTCCTCCTCGAGGGATTTCATTTTATTCTTGCTCACAGCACAGAACCACGCGGGCTGTGGGCTAGTTTAGCCTTCCCGCGATTCTGTCCCCCGCGGCCTCCCAGAACTTCTAATCCACATAAGGGGCGTGCCCTACCGTTGAGATTTTACAACCTAAAATTCGGGTGCCTCGCTGGCTAAATGGCTGGAGTTACCGCATCTGCTTAGTCCTACATCTTTATAAATAACCTGGGCACTGTGCCATTCCCTCCGTCCTCCAGCAGGATTTTTCTCTGTAAAATGCTTTCTTTAAAGTCTGCGGAAGCATAATTGTTCCCTCAGAGTTGCTTAAACGACTGGAAGGGCTTGGATTTTTAGTAGCTCTCAGAAACAAAAGGAGCCTTTTAACTGCTGAGCGATTCCCTCCAGCACAGCACCCCTGGCTAACCTTCGCTCACTGCCTTAGCCGCTGGTGGCACCATAGCTCAGAGTTAAATAATCATTACAAAAAATTTGCTCCAGGGCTATTATTGCAGTTACAGAGTTGACTTCTGGCTTGTTATTACCTGTATTTCTTTTTTTTTTTTTTTTCCTGTGTGTGTTGCTTAACAACAGGAAGCAGGGCTGCAGAAGGCTTTGATGACCAGCCCCAACCCAGAGTCAAATTAACTTCTCCCTCTTTTTGCCTCCCACACATTTTGATGCACCCCCTTTTTTTTTGAGACAGAGTCTTGCTCTGTTGCCTGGGCTACAGTGGTGTGGCGTCAGCCTAGCTCACAGCAACCTCAAACTCCTGGGCTCAAGCGATCCTCCTTGCTGAGGCTGGTCTTGAACTCCTAACCTCAAGTGATCCTCCCGCCTCAGCCTCCCAGAGTGCTAGGATTACAGGCATGAGGCACCATGCCCGGCCACCCTTATTTTTTAGTGTCTGTTTTGCTCACTAAGTGAAAGCTCGGTGAGGGCAGGGCCTTCTTTAGCTTGTTCAAGCTCTTTCTCTCCTGCATCTATGAGATGCCTGGCACGTAGCATGGACTCAGTTAACGTCTGTTGACTGCGCAGATAAATGGCTGCTTTGTGGAGCTACTGGCTTCTTTCTATATGCTCAGTAGAATTTCATTGTGGTAGAGATGGCTATTTCCTACCCCCACATCCACCCCCTCAGTCCTACAGTGGGCACATGGCTGCCTGGAATGAAGTGAGCCTCTTCCAGCTCCTGCTGCAGGTGTGGCTGTGTGGAGAATAGGCTGGGTTCCTGAGGACTTCTGGGCAGCCACGGACCTGCTCTGGACTGTCTACCCGCGGCTCCTCTGAGACGGAGGGGAAACCCTCTGCCTTATTTATGTTACCGAAAGCTCGGCCTTTGATCTCAAGGCTGCATCAGAAGAACGAGAACAAGTGGTTTGAGGGGAAGGAAAGAGAAGTTTTATTACTTTGCCGGCAAAGGAGGAGGATGGAAACTCCTGTCTGAAATGCCATGGTCCTAATAATAAGCAGAAACACAGAGCTTTTAAAGGATGCGTTCTCAGCTTCAGGCTATTGCTGTTCAACTATAGTTGATGATTCTGATCATTCCGTCTCCATTGAAGACAATCTCCTGACCTCTGCCATGGACCTCCCTTTACCAGGTTGAGCCGAGCCATCTCCGGTTGTACAAATAACAAAAGACTTACCCTGCCCCTCTCAACCACTGGCCTGAGGCAGGGATGCAGGCTGTAGTTCTCAAAAAGGAGTAGAGGATGTTTTAAAGAGACGGAAAATATTTCTGCCATTTTTTTCAGGCCATTCCCTCTGTTAAATTTATGCTGTTGTCTTAATAATCGTGGTGTTTTATTACTTGCAGCCAAACCTAATCATAACGGGTGTGTTGGTTTAACGTTTGCATTTATGAAGACCAGGGAGGGATAGGATTGAAAATATAGATCTAGCTGGGGTGACCATAGAAAAATCATGCCCGTTAGAGGTCGTCAGAATCTTATGACAGTGTTAGATAAGGGTTTTTGTTGTTGTGTTAATTTATACATATCTATCCTCTTACAAATGTGAAGCATTTCTCCTTTTATCCCTTTTACTTATGAAATACACATTCTGTGCC
This sequence comes from Propithecus coquereli, assembly GCF_000956105.1. NCBI lineage: Eukaryota > Metazoa > Chordata > Mammalia > Primates > Indriidae > Propithecus > Propithecus coquereli. The sequence continues at coordinate 4,598,159 of NW_012155062.1, read as the reverse complement.
AGGTGCTGTGCTAAGCGCTAGGATACTTTGGAGGACAAGCAGGTGTAGTTTTTGCTGTCAGCCTAGAAGAGGGCAAAGTCAATAAACAAAGGAGTCAGCAAATACGTTGACCACAATTGAGATATTTGAAACAAAGTGCCATTAAAAAAAGGGAGAGTTGTGATACATAGAATTACGGGGTGAGAGAGGAGTGGGGAATATCCTAATTTAGACAGGGAGGTCAGAAAAGGCCTTGTTGAGGAGGTCACGTTTCAGCTGAGATGAGAATGGAAGTAGCGATACACAGAGCTCAGTGTCCAGGCATGGCAGTGAAGGGGACCAGAATATGCCACCCCAAAATATGGCACTATGGCATATTGATTATTTAGAGCTGAAGGCAGTTGAGAATGGCAGATGCAGGAAGGGCTCTCTGCCCTCCCCCTTTCTTCCTTAAAGCAGGGCATACAATTTCTGATGAGAAAAGTACCCTTCTTGTACCAGGAAGAGTAGAACATTCTTATCACTGGAGATGGGGAATTCACACTGAAATAAATCTATACAAGCAAATCTTACTAAAATTACCTTCATTTTCCTTTAGTTTCCCCATATATTTCCTAGTCACATTCCTTTAATTTGCCATCCCTAGACCAAATCTCTTTTTCCCTTGTCTTGTCACATCTCTACAATTTATTGCCCTTTGTTAAAATGGTATAGCAGTTATAGGGCTGAGGGGAAACTTGCCTTGTCCCCTGAAAGTTTGTTGAAAGATCAGCTCACAATTAAAACAGATTAGTAAGAGAAAGGTTTATTTACCAATACCACACACATAGTGATTACCTTATATCCCAGTAAAGTTCAGATATTTTTATACCTGCCTTTTTGGAGGGGAGGGGAAATGCAGAGCACAGGTAATTCTGTTTAGGGGTGACAAATGGAACTAGGGAGGACAAGTAGAAGGGGGAGACAGATTGATCTGTAAATCATTCTCTTTGCAAATTAAATTAACCTGAGAGACAGGTACAGTGTTTAAAATAACCTGGGCCGGGTCTGCTTGCATTCTTTTTTTTTTGAGACAGAGTCTCACTGTGTTGCCTGGGCTAGAGTGCCGTGGCATCAGCCTAGCTCACAGCAACCTCAAACTCCTGGGCTCAAGC